>NC_091791.1:146500378-146803409 GCF_041296235.1 Equus asinus | reverse complement strand
TTCTGTGCTGTGTAACAAATTACCACAAACTTAGTGGTTTGAAACAACATATATTTATTATCCCATAGTTTCTGTGGGTTGGCGTCCAGGCATGGCTTAGCTGGGATCACATGTTGCATTTAGTTGTCACATCTCTTTAGGGTCCTTCAACCTGAAACAGTTCTTATGCACCTCCTTGACTTTCAAGATCTTGACACGTTTGAAGATTCCTGGCCAGTCATTTTGAAGAATGTCCCTCAATTTGGGTTTGTCTGATGTTTCCTCACGATCAGATTCATGTTACGCTTTTGTAGTAAGAATATCACAGAAGTGATGCTGTGTTCTTAGCGCATCGTATTAGGTGCTACACAATCTTGATTTGTCCCAACTCTGGTGATGTTAACTGTAATCACTCAAATAAAGTGGGGTCTGGCAGGTTTCTCCACTGTAGTCACTTTTCCCTTTCATAATCAGTATTTTGTAGGGAGGACTTTGAGACCGTGTGTAAATGATCTGTTCCTCATCAAACTTCCACACGCTAGTTTTAACATTAATTGACATTGCTTGGCGGGATTAATTATCACTATGGTGGTTGCCAAATGGTGAATGCCATTATTCTGACTACATTTATCAGTTTGTACTCTGCTATAGAGAGAAATTTTCTCCTTTCCCCATTTATTTAGTCTTTTATTTTAATCAGTGTGGACTCATGAATTCCTATTTTATCCAGTGGATTGTAATCTGTTATTATCATTATCTGTTTTTGATGTACAAGTTGTCTCAAGATTACCCAGCCGCGGCTCTTGAAGATGTTTTCTGTATTTGTTTGACATGTCCCCACTGTTCTTTGAGTACTTCCTGACTTTTTGGCACAGCAAGATCTTCAGATTTACCTTGTGTCATCCTCGCCCCAGTCCTGAAGGCAGCCATTTCTCTAAGAGCCCTGTTCCTTTTAGGAGAACTGTATTTAAAAACCAAGATTAGGAGCTAGGTGTACTAATGCTATTACGGCGTCACAGCTTCCCATTATCTCCCATGTTTCCTTATTTGATCAACTCCTCTGCAGGTCACTAACCTCCAGTAGCTGCCACCCCCACCCCATTACACTGCTCACGGACACCGTCCTCACCCTGCTGACACCCCACGCCAGCTTACGGCTCCACAGCAACCGGAGGCCTGCCTAGACTGGTGTCAACTAATGGCTTTTAGACTGAATTGTGAATGAATGAAGGAAGACAAGAGAAAGGAATCTGGCTCTCCATGTTATTTTTTGCTTCTCTCTTTGGTGGATTACTTTTTTTTTAAACCTCCCCTTCCCTCAGACTTTCTTTCCTTCTAATTGTCTAAAAGTTGCACGTTGTTTTTATATTCTTCTACTTATGTTTCCTTTAAGTATTTCAACAGGGGCCAGCCCAGTGGCACAGCGGTTAAGGCGCAGGTTCCGCTTCGGCGGCCCAGGGTTCGCCAGTTCAGATCCCAGGTGCGGACATGGCACGGCTTGGCAAAAGCCATGCTGTGGTAGGCATCTCACATATAAAGTAGAGGAAGATGGGCATAGATGTTAGCTCTGGGCCAGTCTTCCTCAGAAAAAAGAGGAGGATTGGCAGCAGCTCAGGGCTAATCTTCCTCAAAAAAAAAAAAATTAATTAAAAAAAATAAATATTTCAACAAATATACATGTAGCCCTTGTTTCTTAATCTATTTAGGTCAAAGGTTTGAATAGCAAGGAATACTGCATTATCCCAACCTATTTTGTTTCTAAGCTCTGGATGGCTTGTAATAAGTGTGTGTGTGAAAATTTACTTAATTTAGTTCCTGAGATCACACAGTGATAGGCTAGCAAGGGTTACCCATACTTAAAATTACTTTTCCATCAATGTCAAGAATATCTATAACTTTACCCAAATAGATGAAATCTTTAGTAAGCTTTAATACCACCTTCCCCTGAATCCTCTTTTCATATTTACAATTTTTTATTCTGGTTTACTTAAAAAATTATACTAAGTATAAATATTTGCCAGCAAGTACCTAAATTTATACATTTGATGAACCATTGCTCACCTATTTTATCTCGTGTCTTCCTATTTAGACCCAATCTTTCTTTTTGCTTGAGTATATCCTTAACATTTTCCAAGAAAATGATAAACTTTCTGGGAATGCCACTACATGTCTGCCTTCAAATTCCCCCCTTTCTACTGACAAGATCGCTCTGCTGCCCCTAGATACCGTATGACAGGTCAGAATTCTTACGTCAATCTGATTTGTATTTCCTTGGTAAACTGTTTTTTTTTTTTTGCTCTTTATTTGTAGTCACCAAAATGTGGCATTATGTTGGTGCTTTTATTTTCTCCCTCCTAGGTTTTTCCTTCTGGAACTCCTATTAAATACTTATTGCATCTCATTCACTAATCCAGAAAATATCTATTGTGCATCTCCTTTGTGCTAGGTATTTAATAGTGAATAAAATACAAGCTTTTACCTTCATATAGCTTACAATCTCCTGATCACTTGGATTTATTCTCTGTGCCTCCCACAGATTTTCTATTGTTTTGACTTTCTTACACGTGCATTTGTGTATGATTGAGCACTGGTATAGTTACTTGACTTGAACTCCCTTGATGTTTCAGTTTTACATTTGTGCTCATGGCTACTTTTACACCTTTTTTTCCCCCTAATTTCACTCTTAGAGGGTAACCTACAAGTGCCTTCAAATGTTGAGATGAATATGGAGCAGACTTATGCATTTTGATGCATATTATACATGTCTACGTCTCTCTTACGCATGTGGTCATGTTTTAACCATACCAACAGAAGCAGCTACAAGATGGTAAATTCCTTTGTAAAGAGAAAAATCACTCTCAGAAGGTTCTCTATTCTCCATCACATCCTCCCCTCCTCACTGGAACTTCCAAGGAAAGAAGGTACCATGAAGAGACCTTTTTTTTATTTGAGTACCTTTGTCTGCCGAGTACTTCCCTTACTGCATCTTCACAACAACATGAGAGAAGTGCTGTCAGAGAGGCTTGCTCATAATTGGGCACTCGTGGACTAAGTGGCAGAGCAAGACGAGTCCAAGTCTATCCAGCTCCATTTTGCACTGCAGTGTATACGCAGTAGCTACAGAATTGAAAAGCACATAGGATGTTGTAGGATGTATCAGTACTTTCTTTTTATTGCCAGGTAATATTCTATTGTATGGATAGACCATATTTTATTCACCTACTCATCGGTTTGACATTTGAGTTGTTTCTACTTTTCAGCTATTATCAATAATGCTGCTCGTGAACATTTGTGTACAAGGTTTTGTGTAGACATGTTTTCATTTCTCTTGGGCATATACCCAGGAGTAAAATTGTTGGGTCATATGGGCAACTCTGTTTAACCTTTTGAGGAAGTGCCAGACTGTTTTCCAAAATGGCTAATTTTCTCCCATTTCATAAGTTGTCTTTTCACAGTTGACAGTGTACTTTGAAGCACAAAAATTTTTAATTGTGATCAAGTTCTATTTCTTCTTTGGTTGCTTTTGCTGTTGGTGTCATACCTAAGAAACTATTGCCTCATCCAAGGTCACCAAGATTTACCCCTACATTTTCTTCTACGAGTTTTTGATTTTGGCTTATATTTAGGTTTTTGATCCATTTTGAGTTAACTTTTTTTAAAATTTTTCCTTTTTCTCCCCAAAGACACCCGGTACATACTTGTATATATATATTTTTAGTTATGGGTCCTTCTAGTTGTGGCATGTGGGATGCCGCCTCAGCATGGCTTGATGAGCGGTGCCATGTCAGCACCCAGGATCTGAACCAGCGAAACTCTGGGCTGCTAAAGTGGAGAGTGCAAACTTAACCACTCAGCCACGGTGCCAGCCCCTGAGTTAATTTTTGTGTATGATGCAAGGTAGGGGATCAACTTAATTCTTTTGCATGTGGATATCTAGTTGTTCCAGCACGATTTATCAAAAAGATCATCCTTTCCCCAAGGAGTTGTTTTGGCCCCCTTGTCAAAAATCA
This sequence comes from Equus asinus, assembly GCF_041296235.1. Taxonomy (NCBI): domain Eukaryota; kingdom Metazoa; phylum Chordata; class Mammalia; order Perissodactyla; family Equidae; genus Equus; species Equus asinus. The sequence goes on along the minus strand of NC_091791.1, from coordinate 146,799,420 downwards.
GTTAGCTGTAAATGTCTGGACTCAATTCTATTTTGATCGATAAGCTGTAACAGGAAGACTGTCCCTGAGCTTAACATCTGTGCCAATCTTCGTCTATCTTGTATGTGGAACAGCATGGCTTAATGAGCGGTGTGTAGGTCTGCAACTGGGATCCGAACCTGCAAGCCCGGGGCCACTGAAGCGGAGTGTGCAAACTTAACCACTATGCCACCAGGCCCGCCCCAAGACAGTCTTGACTACTGTAGCTTTGTATGGGGAGGAGGATTTTAATAGCCTTTTTAGATAATTCTGGATAATCTTATTTGAGACAATACCAAAATTGGACAAGTGGCAGTTTCCTAAAGGTCAACTGCAGTGTAGAATCTGAAACTACAAAATTTTCTTACTCTGCTAGATCTTTCACTCATGCATCATTTTCTAACACCAGGCATAGGTCATTTGGAAAATACTGGTTGTTATGCAGGTCTTCCAAAAATCAACAATTTCATAATACATTGTCAAAACTAACTTGTGAAATGAACACCGGTTTCATTAGTAAAGTATTGGGAAGCTGTCATACTACTGGTGTTAAGAGGCAAGCTTTCCAAAATTCCAATTTTCTTTTGAAAGCTCAAATTTTATCATTAACAAGTACTGTTAGTCTTCTGCCAAATACTCAAGTCTGAATAAGCCTGGTTTATCTGCCAGTCATTCTTCCAAGTAGAAATTATGGTCAATGAAAAAAGTGACTAGTTTAGTTCACTATTCATACCGTCGTGTAAGTGCTTTTCCTCAAGACAATCATCACATTTCACTATGTAGCAAAAGTGCTTTATGCGTATTTCTCACTTTGTTCCACAGAATATTAAAGACATGTATTCAAGGGTCAAGATTAATTAAAAATTAACTTATTACTTCCTCAAAGACATTTTAAATGAGATGGACTTTTTTGTTGTTGTTTTTCAACTGTGGTGAGGGTAAAGAATATAATGACCACTAGTAGTTTGGCACTCCTGCCTTGATTCATGCTAAGGTACCAGCAGTTCAACCCATAAATGATTTTGCCTCATCAGTAAAACTTGCAACACAGTGAAAAAGGCAAATAAATATCTTAGAAAAAAAGTTTTGACTTTGTGGGCCCCCTGAAAGTGTCCTGGGGACCCTCAGGGTCTGTGGTCCACTTTGAGAACCAGTGACCTAATTAACAGATCTCGGCAATGACTATCAGAAAGACAACCAGACGTGTGTTTCCTGCTGACAGCACACACCACCACCAAGAAAGCATTCTTGTCAAAAATTCAATTTAATCTGACCAAGCCTATACACCTAACAACTAGTTCACGGCATATACAGGGAACAGAAACGTGTAAAATGACACCTAAGGGAAACAATCAGCAGGATCCTGAATGTGGGAAACCCTTCAGAACAAACAAGCAATTAAAAAAAAAAAAAAAAGATGGGAGGAGAAAACTACACATTAACAGAGATTTTAAAGACAAATCAAGCAACTGCAACATATGAATCTTATCTGGGTCCTGAAGCAAACAAATTATTAAAAAACATTTTTTTGAGAATGACTACCTTATCTGATATTAAGGAACTGTTAATTTTTAGGTGTGAAGATACTAGTTCTTATCTTTTAGAAACATATACTAAGGCATTCATAATTAAAATGAAAGACAAGTTCCATAATGCAGGACTGAACAGAAATTCCAAGGAAAAAACAAGGAGAGCGCTAAAGGTGGGGTGGCAGGGCAAGAAAGTACCTTGTTGATTGGTACTGTTTACTGTGAGCTGGAGCAGGCAGCTTTTCTGAGGAATAACCATGTCCTCTCTCTCCCCTACCCCACCCATGCCCACCAAGGTGGAATCATGGACCCCAGGAAGAAACTCTGCTTTGAGGAATTTCCAAAAAGCCTAGAAGAAGGAAAACATATTCCAGAAAGGAGCAGAACCTTAGCTTGGGATTTTTCCTAAGAAAAAGCTCACAGATCATCTCATATTGGAAATATTCTTGGTACTTCTTCAACAGGTCTTCACTGAGCACCTATATTCTATACTACAAACTCCAGCAAGACACTAAGGGAAATACAAAAATAAACAAGACAGCTCTTAGTTGGGAACGCAATCTAGTTTTAAGAGAGACACACAGCGGTTGAGGTCTCACTCCAACACATAACTACTGAGCATTTAACTAAGTGCTAGTTGTGACAGGTCTGAGGAGCTGGGTTTCTCAAAAAAAAAAACCCTGTGTGAAATAGGAAACAATCAGAACTGAAATGGTAAATAAGGAGGATCACAAAAATCCCTTCTCACAGATGCATCCTTTTCTGCAAATAATTACTCGATCTCTCTTCTAAGCAATAAACAGCTCTCTATTGGGTACTCTTCCTTTGACTGTCTACTTGAACATACAAGACTGTATCATTGTGATCTACCTTCCTCAAGAGAAAGTTTGGTATTGTGAGAAAAACATTTAAAAATTCTTAATTTTTTTATTGTGTGCCCTTCACAACGTACTATGCAAGGTGCTGGGTGCGACAGCAGTGAAAAACCCTAAGGGTCCTCTCCTCTGCAAAGGGCACAGTCCAGAGGGATAAAAAGACTAACTACAAAAGCAACATAGTTCAACTGAAGGCTGGAAAAAGAAAGTGATTTTTATACTTGTCTTTACATTTTAAAATCTTTTCCATACACTGCAATACAATCAACGTGCATTACTTTTAACATAAAGATGGCTCACACATCAGCAGACTGAGGAAGGCACACTACTAGACAACATCTGCAGACACATTTTAACAAGTAATTTGGTAGAGATGGAGTTTTGTTCTCAGTAGGATGAGACTGAGAAGAAAATGTTAAAGAAATTAAGCAAATGACTCAGACCATGGAGTGATAATGATGAACTTCACTAATCTAAAGACAGACAATATGTCTTTGGGACGAGAAATGTGATTTTCAGGCAAACTGTTACTTTCTAAAATTAACCAAAAAAGTTGATGGAGCTGATTTGTTTCAGAAAAGAGACCAGGAACTGGTACAGAAACCATCATGCTCATTATGCTTCAAAGTCAATATAGCATGGGGCTTAAGAGCACAGACGAGAGCCAGTCTGCCTGGGTTGAATCCTAATACTGCTACTTCCTAATTATGAGAGTCTTAGGAAAGTTACTTTACCTAATGCCTTGATTTTCTAACTGGCAAAATAGGATAAGAATAACACCTATTTCCTAACATTGTTATAAGGATTAAATGGGTTAACATAAAGTACTTAGAGTAATGCCTGACACCTATTAAGTACTAAACAAATGTTCAATAAATTATCTTGTGAAAATAACATAAAATTAAACATCAATAGATAACCCACATGGTTTTCTGATAAAACAAGAAACAGATTTTACAAAAGACACGGTAGGAAACCAAGATCACTTTAAACACTGTACAGGACAGGGGATTAAATGGTTCATTTAAAAAAATGATACTGTGAAAATGAATTAACACAAAATTTCAGATAATTTTTTAGAATGATTAAACTCACTAAACATCTGTAAACAAGAATAAATTTATTTTTTTAAAGATTTAATGATATACAAAATGTATATAGTATAATATCTTTAATACACTTTTTCTTTCTCCCCCCATCAATATTAAACACTATTTAAACAGCTTATCTCTTTTTGCCTTGTCTGTATCTATGAGATACACTACTGAATACACATAAGAGTTACACTGCTCCCTCCCAAATAAAAATTAAAATTAGTACCTAAGAAACAAACAAAAAGAAAAAAAAAGAAAGAAAAAAAAAATCAAAGCATAAAACTTTAGTCAGCTGAAAAGCTTTTCTTGTTAAGTATTCCACAACATCTGGGGCAGTTAAATTACATTTTATTGGCGTAAAGTTGCACTGTAATCTCTCCCGACATCACATAATGATGACCCAACTCAATTTCTTAAATAAGTACCATAAACAATGTTCCTACACAATTTTAAATATATGAAAGAGTTCATGTTTACATTCGGATTTGATATACTGGTCAATAAAATCTTTGGAGAAGTCTGTAAATTCCAGGGTGTCACTACAGACAGAGGCGGGGAAAAAAGCACTTTAACTTTTCTCACTTCTCTGCAACAGTGAGTTAAGTTTCTCCTTTGATATGTTTAGTTATACCAGTCTACCATGGCTTTCTTCTACTTAGCAATGACGTGATAAAACAATGTTTTAAAAAAGATCCTAATACGTTCGCACAATTTGGGCTCTATTTAACAAAAAATCAGCTCTTTCTTTAAATATGGAGCCTAACCCTGATTCATAAAGTCTCTCTTAGAAAATAGTTTTCAGCTTGGGCTTCTCATACTCCTGTGGATCTAGAATTATAACAAGCCATCTCCTTTCCCATGGCCAACAAGCATCTAGCTGGGAATGAGTGACATCACCACTGAGCACACTAAAACACACTGAGGAAGACATCTGACTGCCACTTAACCAAAGGCTGGGTGACTTCCTCATTCTGCTAGCTCAAAGGCAGTAAACCAGCTGCCAATACAATCTGCACAGACACCTAACTTTGGTTAATGGTATTGCACCACATGAGAGGGTATCACCCTCACCAGAACAAAGTCAAATGAAATCCTCCGCTAAAAAGAGCTCTTTAAAAAGTTATAAATACTAATTTCCCTTTACCTTTAAAATTTAACAGCTGTCAGCTGTATCCTACAGGGAGTTCCTGACTGACTAGTTTAATCAGGTTCAAAGAACATTGACCTTTTAACTGTGCCAGAGTCAGCATACTCAATTTGCACATACTTTTCTATATTACCAAACAATCTCCTCCTGCAGGAAAAATGACACAGTAAGATGTTTGCGAGGCATAAGCAAAACCAATGATTCAGTTATATTATAACATTAGACGAATAGAATTAGTTGAATCTGATTCTTTGGTGGAATTTCCAGGCTGAAGAGTCAAATCTGAAGGCTCATCCTGAGGAAACAGAATTTTATCAGGTGTATAGTCATTCCTCTTCAGATCTATATATCACCCCAACAAAAAAAGAAGAAAAAGGTCAGTATTGCCTAGAAATGGAAAATTAGGAACATTTTCTAAGTGAATTTTCCTCTAAACGTGCCAGATCTATTTTCTACCAGGTTGTAACAAATTCAAGGTCACAAAATTTATACACATAGAAATGAAATAACTCATTCACCCAACAAATAATCATTACCTGCTGACCATGAGTCAATAACTCATCTAAGTGTGGAAACGTAGCAATGAACAGGTAGATAAGGTCCCTGCTCTCATGGAGCTTATATTCTTGTGCGTAAAGAAAAACAAATAGAAAAATGACAGAATTCTAAGTAGTAACAAGTGCTTCAAAGAAAACAGTGTGATGAGGACATGGTATAAGGTTGATGCTTTTAGACAGCGCTGACAGAAAAGCCACAGGAGTTAACATTTGAGTGAAGACCTGAACACTGAGATGTGACCTATCAAAGCTCTAGGAGGAGTGTTCTAGAAAAGAGGTTACCTGCAGACTCTAAGGCGGAAATGGCTTGGGCGTGTTCTAAGAACGGCAGGAAGAGGCATAGGTGGCTGGCACATAGTAAACGAGGGGAAGAGTAGTAGAACTGAGGTCTAGCAGCAGTTACCGGTCAAGGGTTGTGAAACTACAGCCTGTGGCACAATCTGGCCTGCTGCTTGTTTTGTAAACAGTTTTACTGAAACGCAGCAATGCTCATTTGTTTACAGATTGTCTAGAGCTCTTTCTGCACTACAATGGTAGAGCTGGGTAGCTGTGACGCAGGCCATGTGGCTCACAAAGCCTAAAATATTTACTACCTTGCTTTTTACAGAAAAATTTGCTGACCCCTGATTTATGGGATGCAAACTATGGTAAGGGGTACAGATCACAATGAAAACCCACTGGAAGGTATTAAGCAGTCTTAAGGGAGGAACATAATCAGATTTGTTTTAAATGACTATGCTGATTATCATCTGATGTCTTGTTAGGGGGTAATTGGCAGGAATCCAGGAAACAAAATGGTGGCAATGAAGATGACGAGAACTCGATGAATTCTAGAGGGATTTTGGAATTAGAGTAGATAGAATTTGACAGATTTGCTATGAAAGGTAAGAGAAAAAAGGAATCAGCTAGCTTTTAGGTTTTGAGCCTGAGCAACTGGGTAACCATAAATGAGATGGGGAAGCAGTTTTGTGGGTGGGGGTGGGAAATGAAAGTTAAGAGTTAGGGAATGGACATATTATAAAGATACTTTCGGGTATCCAAGTAGAAACGTAGGAAACTGAATATAGAAACAGGAGCTCAGAAAAGAAATTAAGTCTTCAGTTAAATCTGGTACTATCAGTACGTATATTGTATTTATATATATGAGATAGGATGAAATCAATAGTTGCAGAATTGGAAAACTTAATGCAGTAACATTAGATTTATATTTTAAACTAACTATAGTCATGCATATACCCTTATACTTTTATCTCCATATAAAACAGAACTGACACTCAGAATATGAACTGTTAATTTTGAGTAAAAGCCTTCATTCAATGATCCAAATACATATTTGCTACTGCATGAATAATTTTTGATAAATTTTGAATTTAAGACTATGCCAGTATGGCCTTAGAGAAAGCAAACTAATCTGTAGCTGTACTGTACACAAAAAAACCATGGAGAGAAACAATTATAATTCAAGTCCTGAAAATGTTGTTAACTAATGGTGTAACCGTGGGCAAATCATCTGAACTCTTAATTATATGTTCTATAAAATGATGCATTCGGATTAGATTGCTTTTAATTCCAAGCTGTGAAATCCTGATTATAATAATAATTCAAAAACAGATTTGCTATTAAAAATTGAATTGTACCCAAAAATTGTATCAGGGCCGCTTGTTAAATTCACCATTGTGTCCTCTAGTTCTGGCTAAAACGGACTAAAGCATTTTCTACTCTCTCTCTCCTACTGATTACAAGTAAAAACTTTTCACACAATACATACAGCAACTATCTGAGCTTCTGAAAAGTGACAGGAGAGGTACCGGGGAAGGAAATTAGAGCTTGAAGAACGACTTATATGGTGGTGTGTCTCCTGGGTTTTTTTTCCTCTCCTATTTCTAGGCTTAGACTTGAAGATGGCTTGATCTCAGAAATGTACAGTGAGCACAGACAGAAAAAGCTCCAAGACTTTCTGGCTAGAGGATCAGGAAGGAGGACCCTGTGGGATAGAGAATGTTGACTGGAATACCCTGATTTTCATTTTTCTTTTTTTGCTCCTCTGGCCCTTACCTAAGACAAGCCCTAGTCAAGAAGAGGTGCTCCTGTGGTGGAGGAAGCTGGGCAAGCACCTACAATTCCAAGAGAAACCCTTCTCTCTGACCAGAAGAACTGAGAATAGGTACCACTATGATCCAAAGAGTATTTTTTTCTCGCCACTTAGCACCAGAAATAGACCCAGTTGCAGGAAGTGTGTGACAGAGCAGGGAGGCTAAAAAAAAAAGGAGGCCCTTGGGAAGTCACAAAGTATGGAAGAAATCATGGAGAGGAGGAAAATGGAGAGAGGGACACACTAAATTTGTGTATGAAATCCCAGGCTCACCCTTAAGTGGCACTTACGTGGAAAGATATCATAGCACAGGCTCTCAGCACTAAACTATGGTGCAGACCTCCACTCAAGTCCCAGACTTGCCCCTGTTTGACACACATGTGAGACAGACCTGAGTGACACTAAAAAGGCTTTAAAAACTAAACTGACATTGGAATCACAGACACAGAAGGCAGACTGGGACTTGTGAACTGAACTTAAGTCAACTGGTTGCCTACTAACACAAACAACAAAAATCAACACCCCCTAGAGGATTTTTAACAAGACCCAGAATCTCACAGCGTTAACATTCAAAAAACTCCAGGACACATTCTAAACTTACTGGAGATACAAAGAACTAGGAAAATTCCAAAAATTCTCAGAGAAAAAGACAATCAAGAGATGCCAATCCCAAGATTACCCAGATGGTAGAAGGATCAAAAACTTTAAACCAGCTATTATAACCATACTCCATGATGTAGGGCAAACAGACTTGAAATGAATGAAAAAAGTTTTCCACAGAGAAATAACAGTATAAAAAGAACCAAAAGGAAATTCCAGGACTGAAAAATATAAGTGAAATAAAAAAATCTAGTGCATGAGCTTAAGAGCAGAAGAAACAAAGAATGAGTTATGAGTGAAATTGATAAACCAATAGAAATTATCCACTCTGAACAGCAGAGAAAAAATAATTTTTAAGGAAATAATTAGAGCCTCCAATTCCTGGGGCACAACATCAAAAGGTCTGATCTTCTTATTGTGGGATCCCCAGAAAGAGATGAAAAGAGATTTGATGCAGAACAAATATTTGAAGAACTAACAGCTAAAAACTCCCCACACTGGATAAAAGTCATAAATTTGCAACTTCAAGAAGTTAAGTACACCTGAAACAGGATAAACTCAGAGACAGCTACAAGTAGACACATCAGAATCAAACTGCTGAAAACCAAAGATAAAGAACAAATATTGGAAGAAGCGAGATTTAACCATATATCACAGATAGGGGAAGAACAATTCAAATGACCGTGGAGTTTTCATCACAAATAACAGAGGCAAGAAGACAGCAGAACATTTTTTAAGTGCTGAAAGGAAGAAGTGTCAACCTAAAATTACAGATCTAGTGAAAACATCCTTTAGGAATGAAGGCAAAACACACACATTCTTAGATAAGGAAACCTAAGAACCACCACTACAAACTAAACATAAAAATCAAATAAAGTACTGAAGCAGAAAGGGGTGGGAAAAGCCTCCAAGAAACCACACACATCAATCAGATAACAACACCCAGCAGATCTAAATGTAACCATATCAATAATTACATTAAATGTAAAGGGTCTAAAACACCAATTAAAAGATGGAAATGTTAGATTTTACAAAACAAATTAAGCCTGGGGCCCAACTATATGCTGTCTACAAGAAATTCACTTTAAATATAATTAATATACATAGGTAAAAAAATTAGGAAAAGATACCTGATGAAACCACTAACCAAAAGATAGCTGGTGTAGCTATGTTAATATCAGACAAAGGAGACTTCAGAACAAGGAAAATTACCATGACATTATATAATGATAAAAAGAATCAATTCACCTAGAAGACATAACAACTAAATGTGTATGTACCTAATACATAAAGGAAAAACTGACAGAACTGAAAGGCAAAACAGACAAATCCACAATTATACTTAGAGACCTTCTTTCTAAGTAATCAACAGAACAAGCAGACAGAAAATCAGCAAGGATATAAAAAGCCTGAACAACACTATCAAAAAGCTTTCCTCGGGGCTGGCCTCGTGGCGTAGTGGTTAAGTTCAGCGTGTTCCACTTCAGTAACCCAGGTTTGCAGGTTCAGATCCCAGGTGCAGACCTACACCACTCATCAGCCATGCTGTGGCAGCAACCCATGTACAAAGTAGAGGAAGAGTGGCACAGATGTTAGCTCAGGAAGAATCTTCTTCACAAGAAAAAAAAAAAGCGGCTCTGTGGTATAGTTATTCTCTGGAACCCTGCAGTGTGGCTCCCAATTTCAAGCTCTTAACAACTACATTATTGGTCATAATGAAAGCGACTTTAAGAAATACAGCTCGAGGGTGAGTCCCAGGCATCTGTAATTTTTAAAAAGTTCCACAGGGGATTCTGATGCACTCCAAAGAGTGCGAACCACTGGTTTGTGTTAGAATTCGCCAGTAAGTTGCAGTCCTTCAAATAGAAAGATGAAAGTTACTCTCACGGGGGAATATATGCGCAGTTCCTGTTCCTGCTTAGTGGAATACTCTTTCCCCAACTGTCTGCCAGGCTAGCTTGAAAGCCTATTCATCCTTCAGTTAGAGGCAAATCCATCAGTTCCCCAGGCAGCATTCCTTGCCCTCTAAGCTTGTGTTAAATGGCTGCTTACCTGTTCTCGTTTTCTGCTTGGTATTTATGACAGTCCTATAACTCCCTGCTAACCTTGTCAGTATTCATGATTTGCCTAAACTTCATTGGGGCAGGGACCATGTTTGCTTCACTATTATATTGTCAACATCCAGCACAATTCCTGGCATCCAGCAGACACATAATAAATATGTACTAAATAAATGAAGTTTGTGTTTTTATAAGTAATGAAAGAAAGCAGTGACCCATTTATAACCAACAATGTGGATTTCTGTCTCTGGCGTTATAAAGTATTGTAGTAACCAACTTTGCTAACAATTTATACATTATACTGATTAAGAAAATGTTTACCTGGAAGTTTAAGCTTTCTACAACAAGAATTACAGTGATGCTTTGCTCTGAAGTTTTTTATTGCATCTTCTCCTAGATTTGCTGGGCCAAAAACCATATCACAGGATCTGTGGAATTGGTAGTTAAAAAAAAAAAAGTTTACACAAATAGAAATGTAGAATTTGAATTATGAAAATATGTCAACGGAATTATTAAAACTTACTACCTCTTTTCTTCTGCTTTTATCACAGATGGATCAGTCAAATTTTCACCCACACCTTTACATGTATATATAAAAAAGACAATTTGTATTATATAATTGATATAAACATTGATATTTGCAAAATAAAGTCATGAGAGATTTTATAACATCATCAACCATTCCACAATGTTACATTATTCAATAAAGTAGTTTTTCTCTCTTGATATTTCATAACTTGACTTATGACCTCAACACTGCACTGGGAAAAAAGAGCTCCTGCAATGTGAATGAGAGTTAACGTCAGAGTCAGTAGGTAGGCATGTGGGCTCCTGATGCAATAGGGCCAAGGTCGTAAACAACTATCTCCTTATGCAAAGGTCTACACAATCTGCCCTTGTTTCACATGAAGACAATCTATAGGCCATTTAAAAAGTGCTGTGGATTTAAAAAAATCACACACTAGGGGCTGGCCCAGCAGCATGGTACTTGGGTTCCATGTGCTCCACATTGGTGGCCCAACACCACTCATCAAGCCATGACATGGTGGTGACCCACATACAGAATAGAGGAGGACTGGCACAGATGTCAGCTCAGGACCAATCTTCCTCAAGCAATAAGAGGAAGATTGGCAACAGATGTTAGCTCAGGGCCAATCTTCCTCTCCAAAAAACAAAAACAAAAAAATCCACACAGTAACACATAAATACATCTTCTTGCAAAAGATGCAGATTACACGAAGAATAAGATCATGAACGTCTTCCTTCACCTCCAGCCCCCCCCCCGAGATGTTATATGTGTGGTTAAATCTTTTCAGTCTCTCTCTATCTACTCATTCATACAAACAAAGAAAGAACACCTACTGCCATTTGAATAATCATAAATATTTAACCCATTGGAACAAAATCTAATAAAACATTACAATTTCATAATAGGAAAAACCAGAATTAAAAAATGATATGATACATCAAACTGGCAAATATGAAGAATATTCAGTACTGGAGAGATTGTGGAGCAATAGGCACTCACACACAGTGCTAAGTATGAATTCCTGCAACTTTCTGGAAAAGTAACCTGGCAGTAGCTATTTAAAATTGCACTCATCTCTTCTTACTAAGCTAACTTTGGAATATACTTTATGGAAATAAAAGGAGCAATATGTGAGTATGTTTGTTGCATCACTGTTTATAGTAGCAAAAAAACTAAAAATAGGATGAATGTCTCTCAATAGAGGATGTAAATCATGGTATACCTCCATACTACGGACTATCATGCAGCTATTAAAAGGAATAACCCAAATTTATCATTAACAACCCAGAAGATGCCCATGATATACTGTTAGGTGGAAAAAACCTCAAGTGGAACACACACACACACACACACACACACAGCATGATCCCAGTAGGAGGAAAACCACCACAACACAAAATGATTAAAAATAAGAAAAAAAGGGCCTCCTTTTATGTATTTGTCTTCACAGAGGGAAACAGTAAAGATGAAAACACTTTGTTCTTTATATATTTCCATACTGTCTCACTTGTTTGTACCAGTCATCTAAAATAATCATTTTATCATAAATCACCCAAATAATATCTGAAAAAATGCCTCCATGAACTTATTAATTATGTACAGAACATCAGAATTACTTTGTTATTGAAAATAACTGCCATCTTTTTAACTATAAAATCTGTTTGGCCTCACTTCCTATGCATGTTTGGAGATAATTAAATGATACTTATTTAAGAATATATTTTAACTAAGACCCTTTTTACTTAATTGGATGGGCCTGTCTAACAACATACATAAGAATTTTCACTATATATAAAACACTTATTTATGTAAAATGAACTACTGAGTTATTTTTACACAGATTTTCTTTCTTGAGCTAAATCAATACCAACTGTTTGCTTTTCAACAAATCTTTTATGTTTGTGAGTATCTACATAATGAAAGAAGTCATTAACTGATGAACATTCTAAACAGTTATTCTTAGTGATTTTGAAATCTAGTCTGTGCTGACATTTGAAATTAAGGCTGCTCTTTAGGGAAAAAAATTATGGAAGCTATAATGTGAAAGTATCATCCAGACAGTGCTGGCAATTTGCTCAATTGTATTTTCCTTTGACCCTGCTGCGAAACTGCACAGACATTACCCTAAGGAAATCTGCCCTCTCTCAGCCACAATTTCTTTTTCTTTCTTTTACAGCTACAACAGAGTATGTCTACAAAGATGGCTATGATCAGTTTTTCCCTCCTTGTATACACACTGCTCCACCGACCAAGTGCTGGAATCTATTCCCCACCTCTTGAGTCTGAGTTTTTGTTACTTGCCTTAACCAGTAATGTGGCGGAAGGGATCTGGGCCAGTTCTGGGCCTAACCCTAAGAGTTACGGCTTTCTCGCTGGAGGAAGCCAGCTGCCGTGTAAGAAGTCTAACTACCTGAAACTACCATGCTATGAGAAAGCCCAAGTTAGCTAGCTATGTAGAGAGATCTTTGGTGGAAAACTGAGGAATTTAGCTGTCAATGAACAGACATGAGACATTTAACTCCAGTCAACCTGTCCAAGCTCATCTCCAGTCATTTGAATCCTCTGAAGAGACAGCAGAGACGAGCCATCTCTACCTACTATGTCCCGCCCAAATTCCTGAACCAGAGAACTGTAAGCATGTAAAATGGCTGTTTCAATCCACTAAATATTTAGGTAGTTTAGTTCACGGCAAAACAAATGGTCTTTCATACTTTTAAACGACTAAGGCTACACATCTAAAAGTAGCATAAGAAATTTCATGTTTTTGCTTATTAAAACATCTGTATTACCTGAACAACAATTAAGATAGCCAGATCCCACGATTTGGGGCCCTGATGGCTACATGCCAAAGCTGTTATCAACCTATTTTTTTAATACCTTCTACTGCTCTAAGATTTTACCTATCTATAAATTAGCAGATTTCTGTATATCATTCATAACACATGAATGGGTAAGAACGTACTGTACAATTTCACTTCAGCAATATTTTAATAAATTTACCTTGTAAATCAAGGACCAGTAACTCCCCTCTTGTATATTCGTAAGTCCAGTGGCTAAAGGCTAGCATGATCTCTTCCAGTGTATTAGTTGGAATAATTTCATCACCATTATTATTGTTGTATTTTCTAAATTCTCCAGTCATACATTCTTCCACAGCAAACCACTGTCCTGCTGAATGGCAATACAGCAGGAAAACTTCAAGGAACCTTATGAAAAAGTTATAGACATTACTAGTAGTTTTGTTAATAAAATTCTAATTGATCTTTAAAATGGATAAATAAATATTTAGCATCAATAATGAAGGTGAAAAGAGAATGCTATCCACATAACACTAAAAGATCCCAGAAAAATCTAAAGATTTACCTTGGAGAATACGGTATGGATTTGGGTTTCATTTGGTTGAAGGCAAATGTGAGCTTTTGTGCTGCTCTTTGTTGTTGAATTTCCTACAGAACAGAAAAAACCAAACCCTTGTTCAACATTGAAACTAAGATTTTATTTGGTTTATCCTACTTTCAAAGTGAAAACATGAGACTCAAAGAACATTCAACTGTTATGCATTCACTAGCACTTACTCTGAGACAGAGATGCAGAACCGTATCTTCTTTATAAATACTTGACCATGTGTTAACCACTTCAGGAAGGAAAGATTTGATAATATAAAGATGCCCTGATTTGAGGATATCATGTTCTGACCAGGTACATTGTACCTTGACAGCTCTCCGTAAACCTCCTCCCATCTCCTCTTTACTTAAAAACTCTATTTTGGCACAGAGGCCTAGCTGTGACCAAGAAGACATGCTGTTATTCAGTATGTTGGGTGAACTCTCCTCCAAGCGATACACTGTGACAGGCTCACCTGCAACAGGAATGGACACATTTTAAAGTCAAATTATGACTCTTTAAAAATGACATGGCAGAATAAAACTAAAAATCAGATATCTTTGGTTAGGATTAAGTAAGGAATAAAAGATAAGATGGACCAAGTTATAGTTTTATAAAAAAAGTTTAAGGGCAACAAATGCTTAGAAATCAAGAATCTACTAATATCTCTAAATTCATGTGTATTAACAATGATAAAGTTCTATGAAAGTGTGAACATTTTAAAAAAAACTTTTAGAAAGCAATTGGACTTCTAAATTACACTTTTAGACAAGAGCTTAGAAGTATCTGTTGCACAAACCCCGTGAAGTCACTTTATCTATGCTTTCATTACTAGACAACGGATCAAGAGCTTTTCTGATTCAAACACACTACTGCTTCTGAATATGCCAGAAATAGAGAAATTCAATACTCCTGATGCTTCCTTCTTCTATTTAAACATAAGTGATTACTGTAGTAGTCAGGATAATTAAAATTTATATGAAATGGACACTTCATGTGATCCTCCTCCTTTCTGTCACCATCCATGTTCTATATTATAGCTAAAACCACATATTAATAAAGGGTTGATTTTCTCTTTCATTTCTTTACTTTTCAGATTTACCTCTTGGAGGCACAGGTGTAAATGGAATGCTCTGGGATAATCTCATCAAATTATTTCTTTCCACAGCTGCATAAAAATGAGAGAGAAATAATGAAATCTCTAAAAGCTGAAATATTACTAAATTTGTTTTTTAATACTACTGACCTGAGTAATAGTAATTTGTATCCATAACTGGCTTAAATGGAGAAGCAAGACCTAAAATGGCAAATAAACAAATGAGACCCTTTTAAAAGTACTAATGCAGCATAAATTTTTGCTCATACATGCTCATATAATCATCCTAAGTTTCCTTCATGTAAAGCTCTCTTCACAAAAACAGAAAAAACAAGGAATAAGATATGTCCATTGTGTGCTATACTATCCTATTTCATTACGCCAGATTAGTGGTAACTGCACTCAGACACCCAGAAGGGCAGAAACACTGATGCTTCACACTCCTGTCATAAACTGCATTCTTCCTGTAACTCCCACTCAAAAAAATATATATGTATCTTTTAGTTTTAGACCTATGGGGGCTGGGGCCCGTAGCCACGTAACCATTTTAATGGGTTGACCATGAGAAGATGAACTTCTGGAATGTGACACCAAAAAAGCCCCTCCTCCATCTCTAAATGTATTTGAGGATTTTACTTGTTAACTGTAGTGAGAAAGATGGAGTATAAATTGAATCTGCTATGTGTTAAGTTTCTAGAACATAAATGAAAAAGAACATTGTTTTGCAGGAAAAGGAAGTTAGTCAACAGTTTTAATACTGTGTGATAAGTATAAAATATATATAAGTGTGTGTATATATACGTATGTACACACACACACACACAGACTAGATGAGAGGAGGGGTACCAAATGCCCCCTGGTTGAAGAGCTACTCAGAGGAAAAGCCGGGGGGAAACGAGGGTAGTTTGGAAGGTAGTGGTGTGGTTAGAGCAACATTTGCAAAGGCATGGAATTGCTAAAGTGCATGTGATTCTTGAGAAACTGCAAATTGTTTAGTATGAATAGAAGAGTGGTTTTCAATACTATTTTATATATAGATCAGAATCTCCTGTGAGGTTTTTTTCAACATACACCTACCCAGATCTCACTCCAAAAAAATTATAATTGTGTAGGTATGTGTCATCATATAAGTGATTCTCTAGAAGTATTCAGATATGCAACCAAGATTGCAAATTAATGAGGAAGAGTATAGGCATGCCTTTAGGAGGTAAAGCTACAGAAACAGGAAATACCAAACAGTTAAGAGCCAAGTATGCCATGCTAAGAAAGGATACTGAATTTTATCCAATGACAATGGGAAAAACGTAAAGCAGAAGAGTGACGAGATCAGATCTTTTAGGAGAATCATTCTGGTGGCAGAACAGAAGATAAACTGGGAGCCCAAATTGGTACAACCACTTCAAAATCTATTTGGCAGTAACTACTAAATGTGAACATATGCGTACCCTACCACCTAGCAATTCCACTCCTAGGTATACACCCAACAGAAAACAAATACCTATGTTTACCAAAAGACAAGAACAAGAATGCTCATAGCAGCACTATTCATAATAGCCATACACTGGAAGCTACCGAAATGCCCATCAACTAGAATGGATAAATAAATTCAATATTTTCACACAAGGAAATACTGTACAGTAGCGAGAATGCACAAACTATCACTATAGAAAGCAATACTGATGAATCTCATGCACACATATTAACAGGATGCCAGACACAAAGAGTACACATTGTATGATTCCATTTATATATTCCACACACACACACACACACACACATAAAACTAATCTACTATGTTATTTAGGGGCAGGAAGTATAACAAGAAGAGGACACAAGGAACTGGGATATTGGCAAACTGTATTTTGTGATCAGGGTGCTGATTACACAGGAATGTTCACTTAGAATTCACTGACACGGAGGCTTATCTGCACTTTTCTGTATGCATATCACACTTCAATAAAAAATTTTAAAAATGATGAAGGTCTGAACTGAAAGCACCAGCAAGATGTACAGTGGAGGATGGATTCTAGAGATATTTAAGAGGTAAATACAACAGGACTTTGTGAATGCAAGGGCAAGGGGATGAAGAGTAACTCCCTCTCAGGTTTCACCTAGCTGACTGAGAGCACTGTTCATGAAAACAGGGAATATAAGGGAAGGAGCAGGCTGGGGAACAGAGATGAAGCGGGGTGGAAGACAGTAAATAGATTATCATTCATATGGTGAGTTCATGTGTTTGTGAAACATACATATCGAAGAGAAACTAGGTGAAGGAACAACAACTTACTACCTTGGCTTTTTCAAACATGAAGTCTGAAATTTCTAACCCAGGATAATGTGGTATTTGCTATAATAGGTCATATACGGTTCCTCATTTCTTCACACTAAATCTACAACATGGACTCACCATTTAATGTTCCTTCTTCAGATGGCCTAAAGAAACATCAAAAACTATGTTATAAAAGTTGTGCCACAATTTTCGTTTTGGCTACCACATAATTTTTATTTTATGAAGTTATTTGATTATTTAATAGAACATTACTAAAGGAATTCTGAGACTCAGATTCACTTTTTTTTTGAGGAAGATTAGCCCTGAGCTAGCACCTGCCGCCAATCCTCCTCTTTTGGCTGAGGAAGACTGGTCGTGAGCTAACATCCATGCCCATCTTCCTCTACTTATATGTGGGATGCCTGCCACAGCATGACTTGCCAAGCAGTGCCATGTCCACACCCAGGATCTGAGCCAGCGAACCCTGGGCCACCAAAACGGAATGTGTGAACTTAATCACTGTACCAACGGCCAGCCCTCAGATTCACTTTTGTTTAAACATTTGCCATTTCCCTTAGGCCAATGGCCAAATTCATACATGGGTATGTATATATCCATAT
Organism: Equus asinus; assembly: GCF_041296235.1. Lineage (NCBI taxonomy): Eukaryota > Metazoa > Chordata > Mammalia > Perissodactyla > Equidae > Equus > Equus asinus. The sequence continues at coordinate 146,781,550 of NC_091791.1, read as the reverse complement.
GCATACACTTTATTAAAAACGCGTACCTCGAATTTATGCCTACATAAACATTATTCATAGTTTGGTGCCAAACTGAAGGTTTGGTATTAAGAGAGCAAAATATTCCATGACTTCTCTATTGTGGGGATTCATTCCAGCACTATAACAACATCTTAAAATAACTTTGCAGGATTCTAAAAATACTTCAATAGAATAGATGGGCAAAGAACTAAGAGAACAGCAAAGAGATGTCATTTTGCAAAACTCAATTTCTAATGTTGAAAAAATTTTTTTCCATTGTTGAATATATTTATTTATAACAACAAATATTGGTACCAAATGGAGGTTTTATTAATTCCACAGATTCCAGTGCAAATTAGAGAGACAGGTATAGTAGACAGGAGAGTGGCATGGGAATCAAGAAAAAAATGGGCTAGAGGCTTAGCTCTCCCATTATCCAGCTCTGTGGCCTTTCTTAGCACTAAAAGGACTAGGTCCAAAGAGGCATTCTGGAATGGAGAACCTGTGCAGTCTCCTTCTAGCTCTTACATTTAATCTGATCCTGATGTGTCTACTGATTTTCATCTTAATAATATTAACATTTTTTATACGAAGTATTTTGACCCTAGCATCCTCCTTTTGTCTGCTGCTGAAAAACAACTCTTTTCTCAGCACCCAAAGAGTGCTGACCAAATCCACCTTTCTGGCTTTTTCTATGGGTAAGTATTCTGTAAGACAATGTTCTCTTGTTAGCTGAATTAACATTAACTTCAAGGACCTATTCTGTCTTTATATCCTACAGTTTTGGTTATACGAGACATTATTCTCTGAAGAGATCTGACTATAGGTAGGTCCAAATGCCAACTAGGACCAGGATACCCAAAGAATTTGAACTGCGATTCCATGTGGCACCTGGTTTATTTTCTTGTCTATATATTCACATCTACTCCTGATGCACAGAAGGAAACGGGGGAAACACTGTAGAAAGTATAATAATTTCCCTCAAAGTGGCTTCCCTTCTCAAGTAGTCCACATCAGAGAGTAACTCTATCATGCTTCCAGTACCAAATGCGTGTCAAAACAAGATGATATTTTTCGTAAATGTCCTTTGGAATCCTAAAATACTAATTCTCAGGCTGGAAATACAGAGATTATCTTTGATTCTTATCTTTAAGTTTAATCTGTATTTAAAATTTTTACTCTCTGGGGATGATTACCTGTCAGATTGCCTTTAGTTTCTACTTTTGGTTCTGGATTACCACATCAGCTTTCTAGTGGGTCTCTCTGTATGCGGGCTTTCTAATGTATACTGTATATTACTGCTCTAATTATCCAAGTGTTTTCCAAAAGGAGATGCAAGGTTTTTTGATTAGAATCATGGGCAGAGAAGTTAAGCAAATACAAAACTAAAGTGTCAAAGTAGGTCTCTGAATAAATCTATTGAAAAGCAAGTTGGAAACAGGACTAATAAAATCATAACTGCATCATTATAAGGAAGATTTTAGTACAGTTGTAACTATAGTATGACTATAATTATAGTATAACTATACAAAATTAAAAATTTAAATCTGTACATAAACCTAATAAATGCATTCCCCTAATCTCTTCTATGTAAACATAGGAGATGCTAAAATAATCATCATCCATAGATAAAAGAGTTAAAGAAATGATGCAAATAGCAGGAAAAAAAAGCAACATTCAATAACTATGATACTTTTCAGGCTAATAACGAGAAAAAGCTTACTTACATTTCTCTCTTTGATGGTCTATCTTGTAACCAATCCTTTATAGTCAAAATCAAAAACAAAAAGTTAAAGAAAAAAATCTCTAGATGAAGCATAACTGTTTAACCCTAGTTTGTTTCCTATAGTATGTTTTAAGAATAAAGGGCTGAAAAATTAATATGAAGTCATTTTTTCATACAATTGAATTAGTAAGACAACAAATGGATAAAACTACCATAAGGCCATTCCACAAAGTGGAATAAAGAATTTCATGAGTGTTATTTCCTTTAACACAGTTATAGTCTACTCAGTTCTTTGTCTCTGATGACAATTTTGTTTTCTTAAAATATACATTTGTTTCTTTCTTTTTTTTTTTTGAGGAAGATTAGCCCTGAGCTAACTGCTGCCAATTCTCCTCTTTTTGCTCAGGAAGACTGGCCCTGAGCTAACATCGGTGCCCATCTTCCTCCAGTTTATATGCGGGACGCGGAACGTGCACACTTAACCGCTGTGCCATCGGGCCAGCCCCTACATTTGTTTCTATGACTCTAAAAATACGTGCCCATTGCCAAAACAAAAACGTATCAAAGTATAAAGAGAAAAATTAAAATCATGCAAACTGGAAACAAAGAAATTACTAATAACATTTAGGCATATTTCAGTGAAGCCTTTTTCTGTATGCATATGTACCTATGGATTTTATTCTGTAGTTTTATAATGTTATGTCTAGGTATGGATTTATTTTTACTTTCCCAGTTTGAGACTTTCTGAATTTGAATCTCCATATGTTTCATCAATTTGGAAAATTCTAAGCCATGTATTATCTCTTCAAATTCTGTCTACTCTCTCAACGCCAATTTAGGGTTATTTTCCATGTCTCTTTACCTTTAATACATTTTCCATCTAATTATAATTCTGTTACATTCTGGTCCAATTTAGTAACTCCGTTCATCTTGCCTAATCTGTTATTTTAACCCTGAGTTATTTTTTATTTCTGATTATTTTCAAATTTTCCAGTCTTTCTGAGTAGTTTCTTTTCTTTTCTTCATATTTGTAATACTCTCTTTCATAGCTTTAATAACTTGAATCATACTTATTTTATAATCTGTAACCAATAATTCTAATCTCTTATTTTATAATCTGTAACCAATAATTCTAATCTCTTAAATTATTAGCAGTCTCATACTCCTTCTGTAATTTGACTCCCATAAGTTTTATAGTTTGACACTGTGAGATCATATTCAACGGAACTTTATTTCTGGCAAAACTGGGCAGATCAATTTCAGGATAGGTCCTTCCAGAAAGGAGGAATTGTTACTGTGAAACTCTGTGTGCACTAACCCCTTTTACCCATGGAAATAGTTTTTTTAATAATACAATCTATCTTCTTACAGCAGAATGTGAGTTAATATGTTCTTGACAATCCAGGATAATTATGAGCACTCCCTCCCATACTTTGACTGTAAAGGAGCAATTTTTCTGCTTTCTCCCAAGCTATTCGCCTTGGTCGCTAGAGTCTGCTTTTAAAGAGTCTCTGTAAAATCAAATATTATCTCAAATGACTGAGAATGACTTCATATAATTAGTTTCAATTTAAACAGATATTCCTGCCTTTCTTTTGCATAAATTTTTCTTTAAAAATTTCTGACTAACCACTATAGGAAGAAACTCTTTTCTATAACTGCTACTCATGTCCTGATGTCAGTTTTCCGGGGTAAAAATTTTTTTGAAAGCTAGATAAAATCTCAAATAAAACATGATCATGTTTTAGCTCTTCTCTAATAAATACGTACTTAAAAACATGCATTTGTTTAATTGAAATGTACAAACCGGTAGTAAAGCTGCTTTGGAATCTACTTCATGAGTTTCCTCTGCAGATGGCCTTCTACTGCTACTTTCCACTTAAAGAAAATTAAAAGAAAATGAAAAATTACACAACTAAAATTTTAAAAAGTACGAGCTAACCAAACACAAAGTGTTTCTAGGCATAGTATAACTTTCATAAGATTACCTTAACCTCTCCCTAACACTGCTGAACACAAGCGTAATATGAGGCCCAGGAGTACCTTGGCAGGACATCTCAATTAGTCAATTTATTTTTGTGAAAACGCAGTAAGAAACAAAAGAGTATAAAGGAAAAAGTCTTACTCTTCCCTGTTTCCTAATTTCTTGTGTACCCTTCCAGGGATATTGTGTGTGTGTGTGTGTGTGTGTGTGTGTGTCTGTAAGTACTCCCCTCCTTTTATATATCTTGGGGCTTTTTGTTGCCTGTTTTTTTTTGTTTTTTTTTTAAGATTTTATTTTTTTCCTTTTTCTCCCCAAAGCCCCCCAGTACACAGTTGTATATTCTTCGTTGTGGGTCCTTCTACTTGTGGCATGTGGGACGCTGCCTCAGCGTGGTTTAATGAGCAGTGCCAGGTCCATGCCCAGGATTCGAACCAACGAAACACTGGGCCGCCTGCAGCGGAGTGCGCGAACTTAATCACTTGGCCACGGGGCCAGCCCCTTGTTGCTGGTTTTTTAACTTTAAGCTTGGAGATCTTTATTAGTACTCAGAGGATTTCTCTATTCTTTTTTTTTTTTAAGATTGGCACCTAAGCTGACAACTATTGCCAATCTTTTTTTTTTCCCTGCTTTTTTTCTCCCCAAATCCCCTCAGTACATAGTTGTATATTTTTTAGTTGTGGGTCCTTCTAGTTGTGGCATGTGGGACACCGCCTCAGTGTGGCCCGATGAGCAGTGGCACGTCGACACCCAGGATCCAAACTGGCGAAACCCTGGGCCGCCGAAGTGGAGTACAGGAACTTAACCACTCGGCCACAGGGCTGGTCCCTGATTTCTCTATTCTATTTTGATGCTACACTGAACTTCATACTATGGATATAGAATAATTTATTTAACTAAACTCCTACTGATGGACATTTGGTCTGATTCCAACTCTTGCTATAACAAAATGTTGAAAATGATTTTATACATACATCTGATTTCAATCTCTTGCTATAAAAACGTTGAAATTAATAATTTTCTACATACATCATTTGACAGTAATGGAAAAAAATAGAATAGTTCATCTTTCCCCTCTGATTTAAGATGCCACCTTTGTAGTATCTTGTTTATCCTAAACAAACTTTAGAATTAAGCCTACTTAAAAAAAGGCAGGGTGTCAAATAGTAAATTAACTTTGACAGAATTTACAACTTAATGATACAATAAAGGAAAACCTCAGATGAATGGTGAATGGAAATCTTAGACCAAAAGTCGTACCCCAAGCATAGAGAGCAAAAAGACCAGATTGAAGTATATGAAAGACTCTAGGCAAAACTTTTTCAAGATGATGAAACTGAAAGAATACACTATATTTCTGAGTATCTTGAAGAAATGTAGTCAAATGGCAGAGAATCTAGAGCTGATTTAGCCAAAATTATGATCTAACTATATTGGTGGAAAAGGGTAAAGGCATGTGGGAGCATGTGTGTGTGTTTTGGGAACAGAAAACGGGGGGGGGGGGGGGAGAAGAGTTCAATCTTTGCCTTCTTTAGTGGGAGATCAATGGATATTGTCTACAACTGAAATATGAGGATGCAAAGCATGCTAACTTTAGAAATAACATCCATGTTACCTGAAAATACTGAGTTTTATTTCTTCTCTCCTAATCCTTCTACCATTTACGTTTCTTCCCTTCTCTGGCTAGGATGTTAAAGAGAAATGGCAATAGCCAGAATCTTTGTCTTGTTCCCCATCTTGGGCTTTCAGTATTTCATTATAAAGTATAATATTTGTGATAACTTTTTGTAGATACCTTTTATTCAAGATTAAGGAAATTCCATTCTATTCTTAGTTTTCTAAAAGTTTTACACATGAATGGATGTTGAATTTCATCAAATGCCTTTTTTGCAGCTATTGAGACGATCATATGATTTTTCTCCTTCAATCTGTTACTATCATGATTAATTACATTTTTGAATGTTAAAACAACCTGCACTCCCGGAAGAAACCCAACTTGACACTGCTGTATATCAAGAGACTGAAAGAGGAAATGACGGTGAGGGGCACAAGGTAGTGTACTTCTTCTTAAGGAACTTTACAAAGGTCATATGAACATAATTGAAAGTTGAATAATCATAACTTTGTGTGCATATCTAACTTTGACTCATAAAAAACCATGATGTAGAAACATCCCCAGGCCATTAAATTTTTCAGTGAAAAATGAAAGGTGTACAACATGTATGCTATGCCACCTTTCCTGTAAAAGATAGAGAGAGAAAAGACTATAATGTCATATATGATTATACAAGTATGAAACTAGAGGATAAACGAAAATAGTGTTAGGCGTAGGGCTGGAGTGAGAGGGAGACAGATTTTCAAAGTGCTTGTGTGTGTGTATTTTAATTTTGAACCAAATAAATGTATTAGCTATTTTTAAATTTAAATTAGAAAAATATGTTGACTAAATGACTATACAGGTTAAAACAACAGATTCATTTGTAAAAGTTAAAATCAGCAGATTTGTAAAAAGCAAGTCTTTATATTTCATCTTTAAGGATTAAACAATTTGTAAAAAAATATTAGAATATTAGGATTGCCTTTTATTCAAGGTTACTGCAACAATGATGAACCAGAATCTTCATTTTCTGACCATTGAAACATTCATTGCTCTGGTGTGATATACATAAAACACACTTAAAGCTTAAACAAGTATGTTTGCTAATATAATTCAGGTAGTCAAAACACTTACCTTGTTCTGAATGAAGAGGAATAGAAGTTTTGTGATACTCAGTAAATCCAGCACGGGACTTCACGTGTTTCAAAGTGTTTTCAGCAGGAATATCATTCTGCATATTGTACACAGACAGAATTTTAAAACAATTTAATGAATTTCAAATCACTGTTCTAAGCAGTATGAGAGCCTCTGGATCTATACAGCTCCATACACTTTATTCTACCTGGACACCAAAAGGTATACTATGATTACAGTTATTTTCTCTAATGTCAATCCCTAAAACTACATCAAAATATCCTACTTGCTTATAATTCATAAATCCATCCAAAGGACTCCCTTTTCATAGTAACACAAGTCATAAAAATTTGGGGGGGAAAAAAGGGAAAACGTAGGGAAAATAATAAAATATTTATCAATTCTCCTAAAAAAGAAAAAGCTACTATTTTACACTAACATTGACGATTTGGAGGGTGAAGGACGGGAGGAATGATTTCTTTTGGGGGGTTTTGGTAGCCTTCTTAATGATATATATGAGCTGTTTATATAACAAAGATCTTTATGATTATTGTTTGTCAAATTTCAATTTTTTTCAAATTTGTTTTGACTTATCTATGCTTTACATTTTTTTTTAAGGATTTTATTTTTTGTTTTTCTCCCCAATGCCCCCTTGGTACATAGTTGTGTATTTTTAGTTGTGGGTCCTTCTAGTTGTGGCATGTGGGACACCGCCTCCATATGGCCAGATGACCGGTGCCACGTCCATGACCAGGATCCAAACTGGTGAAACCCTGGACTGCCGAAGCAGAGCACATGAACCCAACCATTTGGCCACGGGGCTGGCCCCTATGCTCTACATTTTCAGTTATTTAAATCTCTTTGCATCCTTCCCTTAATATTTTCTACTCTTTGTATGTTTAGGAAGCCCTCCTGACTTTACTGACTTAATATTTCTATTTTACTAAGTTTTTTTATGATTTGAACTTTTACTTTGAAATCTGGAATTCACCTGAGCTTATGAAGCAATATGAGAACACAGACTTTTCCAAATTTCTACCCAATTGTCCAATTTCTATTTACTGACAAAGCATTCCCTCTCTCATCAATTTCTAACCCAACTCTTCTTGTTAAATTCTTATTTATAGAAGGGTCTTCAAAATGTTTTACTAAATATTCATGCTTCCACTACTCTACCTGTACAATATTTTAGTAGCTAATAACTCTCTCTCACTTTCTTCCTTTTACCTATTCATTTTTCCAGATCAACTAATGAATTGTATTAAACTAATATGAGGAAGATCTGACACCTTCATGTCATTTCCTCTCTTCAACTATAAATAGGTCACACTTCTATGCAACGTTAAAATATTTCCAAACCTCTATCACCTCTCAGAACCAATGAGTTAAAAAATGTTACTATCACAATAAACTATACTTTCATTAAATAAACTCAACTATCTCAAGAAAATTAAGCCTTTCTACCTTAGATGCTCCACACTCTTTGCATTACAGCTGATTTATACAGCCAAGCTAAAGAGTGCTAACCTTTTTCCTGTAGTCACAAAGCAACAGTAATTTCCTTTCTGATTTTAGTTGTTTCTTTTGGAACCAGTTCTAGCTACTTCTTGTTTGCTTTATTTAAGAACCTTCCTTGAGACATACCCTTTGATACAATGACAATCACTTTCACAGAACAATGGTTCTATAACAGAAATTCTAGTATGGAATTAACAAGTGGGCTTCAAGTTATTTGTAAAACTCTGTACTCCTGCTTTAAGTTCATTTAATGGGTTCATTGTTAAAATGTGAAATCTGTGGAGAAACTCTGATGGCTCACCCTTTCATCCTAAACAATTTCCTATGTATTTCAAGTGCTTCACAACAGCAAAATGATGCCACCAATGTGGTGATACAATTCTTTCAACTGTCGTAACACCTTGTTAAAGACATTTTAAAAGTTGAACAACAAAAAAAGTTAGAGAATGACAGCCTAAGCCAGGGTAATTGTTACTAAGGACTGAGAGAAGCAGACATACTAAAAAAATATTTAGGAGGCAAAACCAGTTAGATTGGCTGTTGGTTGGAAGGGAAAAGTAAGAATGTAGTTTTGCCCTGGTAAACTAGAATGCTGATGTTATTAACAGAGGTAGGAAACAGAGAAGGAGAAATATGTCTGCTGAGCAGGGAGATGATGGGGAATTTGAGATTCTGACATGCTAAGTTTGACAACTCTAAGAGTTCCACCTAGTCAGCAGTTCTAACCTTTTACTGTGGTGTCATGCCAATTCTTTAGTCAGAATCACTCCAAAGATTTACCTTCCCCATACCTACCCCCAGGCTGCAGAGTTTTCCTGGCAAAAATCCAAGTGCTGATATGACTACTAAAAATTCATGCTGTTTTCAACCCCCTGGCTGAGAAATCATATTCTTGGTTTTCTCTTGAGTTCTTAACAACTCCACACAATGATTACTCTAAACCTTCTCTATCTCACGTACTCCACCCCAGTTCCCATCAGGGTTACTGGAAAAGTAAATTCCTCCCAGATTATCTTTTATCTCCTTTAATTTTTTAAAAAGATTTTGTATAGTTTATATACAATAAAACACACAGATCTTAAGTGATAAGTTCAAGACTTTTAGCATTTCTTTCCAACTCCAACTATCTGTATGACAATCCTCTCTGTCAGTCCTCCTATCTCAAAAGAAGTTACATTTTTCTCGCTAAGATCAGCATCTTTGAGTGCTTGATTTCACTCCATCTATGTCTCCTTGCTTTTTAAATTATAATTCCAATCGGTTCTCCTTCCCTGTAAGAAACTAAAAGATAAAACAAGAGACACAACTTTAAAAAAAACTTTGGTTTCCCTACTGGCTCCTTTCCCTCATATTAAAACATTCATAAATCTTTCTTATTTACTCAGCAAATTAAGAAAGCAACAAAAGCCTCCAGTAAGTCTGCTACTCATTCAACTTCTTGAACCATCTTGTTATTGCTGAATATAATGATATTAACTCCTCTATTCTCTTACAAGCTCCACAATTTTTATTTTGCATCCTCCAATACACTAAAATTGTATTCACGTAGGCCACCTAATTCAGTGGTCTAAGATCCTATTCTTCTAGACTTCTCTAAAGTATCAGCAATTACTATACATTCTCCCTTCTTGAAATTCTCCTGCATTGATTCTGTGATGACTGCTTCAACATGATAACTGTCCCACTATGAGTGTTACTTCATTGTACTTTTTTTCTCCTCTTAATTCGTAAGAAGTGGGAACATCTGAATCTCAGGTTTACTCCTCACCTTATCTTCTCTCTTTTAAAGATACCCTCTGTCAAAATATATCATTCATCTTGGTTTCTCTCTTAAGCTGTAGTCTTACATTTGCAACTACCATTAAGATACTCCTACCTTACTGGCTTACTATTCTCTCACATTTAATTATTTTAAACATAATCTAATGCCTCCCATACTAATTCACATTCTTTCCAATTAAATTGCCTATTTCTACACATGGTACTAAAATAGTCACTATTATCTAGGCTTAGAAACTTCTTTCCATTTCCATGTGTCTATGTCAAGATCTTATCACCTCTCTTCTGAGTTATGATTAAAACTTCCTAATAATCTCCTGTGTTTACAGTTCTCTCATTCATCCTGCAGCTGTTGCTGGATTAGTGGTCCGATGAGGATAATCAAAAATCTTCAATGGGGCCGGCCCGGTGGCGCAGCAGTTAAGTTCGCACGTTACGCTTCTCAGCGGCCCGGGGTTCACCAGTTCAGATCCCGGGTGCAGACATGGCATCACTTGGCAAAAGCCATGCTGTGGTAGGCGTCCCACATATAAAGTAGAGGAAGATGGGCATGGATGTTAGTTCAGGGCCAGTCTTCCTCAGCAAAAAGAGGAGCATTGGCCAAAAAAAAAAAACTTCAATGGCATGTGACAAAATTCTCTCCCTTTGAATTTCAGAGGAACTAATGTGTGCTACACTTCTAGGCCTGCCTCATAAAAAACCTCTTGCACTTCTCTTTTCCCTTCCCCTTCTGTTAGCTGGATGCAAATGATCACAGGACCCTGGAGGGTAGAAGAGCCATAAGATGGAAGAGACAATGTAAGCCTGCATTCCTGAATAAGTGTATGGAGAAGAGTCATCCCACACACAAGAAATATACTTCTAAACTCCCCTAATAATGGATCATTTTCTAGCCCTGTCTGCTACTCCCTCAGATGATAAACCTATTCACTAGTCAAACTAACATTTCCTTCACTGAGTTCTATATATCCTCTGTCTATGCCTCACTATTGTTTATGCTGCTCCTCTTATGACGTTTTCTTTGATGTCTTCAGTTGGAGATCTGTCTGTTCTTCTTTCTACTGATTACTTTTTCTCATTCCATTCTTCTTCCTTTATTTTTCTTTTTATCATCTGTCAGCTAAGGCTACCTTAATGCACTGAATCCATTTATTCAGTTCTGTCCTTCTCTTTAAGGCATTATATACATAACGGAAAATTCTGATCTTTAGAGGTATGCCATAGAATTAAAATGGTTAGAAAACATCATGGAAATTAGTCTTAGAAGTCCACTAAACTAACACCTACTTCTTCCATCTAAAGGTACATGTACATTTTAAGCTGACTTTCTGACTCCCACATATACTAAAGAAACTTTACCTGATATTTAGGCATCTTTGAATAGTCCATAATCGTATTTCTTGCATCATTCTGTTGGTCCTATTTGAGGTAAGAAACACAAACTTGAAGGCAAATAAAGAAAGACAAAGAACCCCATGTAATCATTACATCTCAATTGCATATAATCACCAATTAAATTCTAAGTTAAATATCAGGTTAATAGACATTAAACTAAGTTACTTATTTTAGTACAATACTTTAATCAGAATATATGCTATTAAAAATACAAATGTTAGTATTTGTATCTGCAAAATGCACTTCAGTCTACCTTTTATATGAAGGGTGATAATTAATATGTCCTGACAGTAATTACACAATTGACTATGGATCAAATGAGGAACAATCATTCATAGAAACTCTGATATTATGTCATTATCATTTCCTTAGCTTTAGCTTTAGAAATAATGTTGTTTTTACTTTATTTATCACTTGATCATTTCCACAACTTAAATTCTTTAAGGGATGGAGAAGCATAACACTTCCAGGTCTTTTTAATTATTTTAGTGTGGCTTATGTTATTACCCTTAAGGCTCTAAACAGTTATGGGTAACTTATGAAAGCAACAGTTAAGAAATGAAAACTAATTTTCAGCCAGGAAACATACTTTTTTCACTAGTTGTTCTACACATTTTAACAAACACTTATTGAATATCTTACACTTGCACATTAGATTGTAGTTACTGGCATATTCTGCTTTTTATCACTAGACTACAGGTTCCTTGAGAACCAAGGTTATGTTCTTTTTTTTTAAGATTTTATTTTTTCTTTTTCTCCCCAAAGCCCCCTGGCACATAGTTGTATATTTTAGCTGTGGGTCGTTCTAGTTGTGGCATGTGGGACGCTGCCTCAACGTAGCCTGATGAATGGTGCCATGTCCACACCCAGGATCCGAACTGGAGAAACCCTGGGCCACCGAAGTGGAGCGTGTGAACTTAACCACTCGGCCACGGGGCCGGCCCCAAGAATCAGGGTTATGTTCTAATAAACTTTTGGGCCTGGGGAAGAGCTGAGCTCAAAAAGTATTTAGTCAATGGAAAATGTATAGAGAGAAGCATTTTTAAAAAGAAAAATGTTAAACAGGTGATGTTTTTTATTTTAGTTGATAAAAAAACCCAAGCTATTTGTACATTTTTTCATATTCCTGAATTGTTTCTTCTTTTTTTCAAACTGTATATACTTTCAACATTTGGGATCATGTTGATGATGGTCATGCTAAAACAGTATTTTTAACGGGGAAAAAAAAGTTTAATCCTATGTTTGAACTAAACCCCAAAATAGTGAAGTAAAATTGAATTGTGCTTATAAGTATTTACTTACCGAGAGTATTTCTTTTATTTTGTTTGACGTTTCTTTAAACCTCTGTAAATCCATGCTATCTCTGTGTCCTGTAAGAGCAAAAAGAAAAAAAAAAAAATTACAACAAAAAGTATTTGCTTTTCAATGTCATTGCCTATACTCTATACAAACAAGTGATTTATATTTTTTCCAAGTAGTTTTGATGGCTCTATAGTTTCCTATGGCTTTTTTTTTCCTTTTGGTTAAGGAAGATTAGCCCTGAGCTAACATCTGTTGCTAGTCTTCCTCTCTTTTATATGTGGGTTGCCACTACAGCATGGGTGATGAGCAGTGTAGGTCTGCACCTGGGATCTGAATCTGGGCCGCCGAAGTGGAGCATGCCAAACTTAACCACTATGCTGCAGGCCCAGCCCCTCCTATAGATCTTTTGATTAAATATTTTCTTGGAGGTTCTTTTTCTTCTCCTGCAGTTTCCTTTTCTCTTGCCTATTCTTCAGCTATGCCTTCCTGTTCCAGTCCCATCAACTCTTTATTTGTCAATTCCACAGAAACCACCTCTAGGAGTTCCTCAATGTCATCCTCATCCACATCCAGGTTAAAGTTGTTTGCTACCTCAACCACATCCTTCTTGATTTTTGCAACTTCTTCATTCTTGGCAAATTCTTCGACGTCATGGACAAACCTCTTGAATGCCTTCTTCCAGATGCCATTCATACACTCCTTGGTGCCATCACCCCAAGCTCAAGTAAGGTTCTTGATGCAGTCACAGATGTAATCCTTCGAGAATTGCATCAGTGTCTTCCTCAGTTGCAGCAATAGCCTGGGAAAAGGTTCTCAGATAGTGGGCCTTAAAAGTTGCTATAAATCCTTGATCTGTTGGTTGGATCAAAGAGGTAGCGTTTGGAGGGAGAAACACCACTCTGATATTGGGAGGAAGATCACTGATAAAAGGAGGATGTCTGGGAGCATTATCAACAATAAGCAAAATCTTGAAAGATATGTTATTCTCCAAACAATACTTCTCTATTTCCTTAACACAACAATTAAGGAGGGTATCTTGGAAGAGAAGCTGGATCATCCACGACTTCTCATTGCTCCTGCAGTACACTGGCAGTGTGTGCTTACTGATATGCTTGAAGGCTATGGAGTTCTCACTGTGCCACATCACAAAGGGTTTCAGCGTGTAGCCTGGAACATTGCCTCCGAGCAAGACTGTTGTCTTGTCCTCAAAAGCATTGAAACTTGGCCTTGACTTGGTGCCCTTATTGATGAAAAATCCTTTCAGGCATCCATTTCCAGGATAGGGAGGTTTCATCCATACTGAATATTTGCTCTGGTAAGTAATTTTCCTCCACAGTAAGTTTAACTAGAGTTTCCAAAAAATTCTTCAGCTGCCTCCACAAGTGAAGTCACAGACTCCTCACTCACTTTCACATGACTCAATGAATGATGATTCTCGAACTGTTTAAATCACCCAGAGCAAGCAGTAAACTCAACATCATAGTTGGATTCAGCCTCTTCTTTAAACATCACAAACAAACCTTTTGCCTTGGTAGTGATCATCTTGGCGATAAGAGGGACATGCTTCTGTGTCTGGTCTTCAATCCAGGTCATTAGAAGTTTCTCCATGTCTGATAAAGGCCCTTCTTGAGTTTTTGTTAGTCTTGTTGCCTCCAATGAAGCAGATCTTTTTAACAGCTTCTGTCACTTTGTTCTTGCTCTTCAAGATCACAGCTATGGTGGAATGGGACATGCTTGACTGGCGAGCAGTAACCATCGCTGATTTTCCACCTCCCTAGTCCTTAATCACTTTTAATTTTGTTTCTAGGTGAATCACCCAACGTGGCCTATTACTGGCAACAATATCAGTAGAGTTTCTACATTTATGGGCCATGATGAACAAAACAACACAAGATTTAATCAAGCACAAGAGAAAATTGATGTGATCAAGAGATGTGGTAAACATGTGATGTATTAGGTTGCTGCTGTTTTAACACAGCATACTGTTTTAATGTAAGCTTTCCTTAATAAGCAGAAAGAGTACACTCTAAAATAATGATAAAATGTATAGTATAATAAACTAGTAATACAGTCACTTATTATCATTTCAATATTATGTACTATACATAATCTTTTTTTTTTTAAGATTTTATTTTTCCTTTTTCTCCTCAAAACCCCCCAGTACACAGCTGCGTATTTTTTAGTTCTGAGCCCTTCCAGTTGTGGCATGTGGGATGCGCCTCCTCAGCACGGCTTGACGAGCAGTGCCATGTCTGCCGCACCCAGGATCTGAACCGGTGAAACCCTGGGCCACCGAAGCAGAGCGTGCAAACTTAACCACTTGGCCACAGGGCCAGCCCCATGTACTATACATAATCTTATGGGACAACCATCATATATGCGGTCTGTTGTGGACTGCAACACCATTACGTGGCACATGACTGTACTCATTTCCCAAGTAGAATCCTGGCTTTCCCTATAGTCTTAATGTAATTATTAGCAGTGCACCCTTTAACTCTCAAAAGTGTAGTGATTTGGATGAAAAGTTACACATTCTATTTATAAGACATGCTCTTTTCCAGTTATTTCTAGCCTCCCCTGTATCTTTCTATTGTTCCCCAAGTATCTAACACTTACAAATCACTTAGGTTCTTTCAACAAAAGTTCATTAAATAATTTAATAGGAGATCCTCAAATTCAAAAGAGAGAGTCCAAATAAGTTTTCCATTTAATTATTACTATAGTAAATTGCACCAGAGAGGTATATGCCAATGTATTACAGCCCAATTCAACCTATTTCCCCTACTTGTGAGTCCTTTAAAAAATTTTAGAACTATGCTCTATGAAAAGGGTAGTTTACTTGTCACACAAGTACATGGTTTTACTAATTAGATTTTTATTTCTAAGGTGATAATTATAATAAAAATGTAAACAATATTGATATACAAGTATCAGTTTGCCAAACTTACCTACAAAGGCTCCAAATTCTATATTATCTCCTTCTGCAGCTTTAGAGCAAACAGTTTCTTGATCTTTGGTTACAGTTTCCAAGTGGCTTTTGCAACTTGGCTGGGATGGTGTACTAACAAAAAATTTGGTTGGTGGGGATGATAGATGTGGTATACTATTAGATGTACTACCTAATTTTTGACTTTTACT
This sequence comes from Equus asinus, assembly GCF_041296235.1. Taxonomy (NCBI): domain Eukaryota; kingdom Metazoa; phylum Chordata; class Mammalia; order Perissodactyla; family Equidae; genus Equus; species Equus asinus. Next base: position 146,765,980 of record NC_091791.1, on the reverse strand, counting down.
AAACATTTTTAAGGTTTCTACCCCATGTAGTCTCTGTCGCAGTTCTGGAGGAGAAATAGCACTTGGGAATAAGGCACCAGAAGAGGAACCAGCCTCTGGAAAATTGAAATCTTTGCTCTGGGATACTACAGGTAAATCTTGATCAAATAGGTTACACTGGGGATCTTTTTCATCCTTCATAAAAATATTACAAAGAAAAGGATTATTACTTTCAAGACCACCTTGAGGAAGTGAGGAGCTAAGTGTATTTACAACACTGTGCTTTTTCCAAACAGAAGGTCTTGCAGGACCATCATCAATAAGGTTTTGAGCCAAATGTTTGGAAATGCTCAATTCTCGTGTGATTTCATTGTGAACTTTGCTAGCTTCCGAAGCTTTCTGGGCAGTGAGTGTTTTTAATGTGTCTACTGTCAGGGCTGAAAGATCTTGCAAATGGCCAATTTGAGAATCTAATGACTGTAACGATCTTTTTATATAGTTGACGCGATCTCCAACTTCTTTAACCTGAATGCACATCTGCTCCACTCTGTAGGAGAAACAAAGACTTTTTACAAATGTTAAAAATTAATGTTTTAAGAAATTCTATTTGTAATCCTAATAAATGATAATGGCAAAGAAAGAAATTTTACACGAACTCAAATAAGGTAAGATATAAAATAAGGTAAGGTCATTTATTTATACAAGACACACCTTATGTTTAAAAAAGATCCAGTGCTACTCTATTATAATAACATGTTAAAGATTTCAAAAAACATTTTTGTTCCACAGGCTATTCATTCCAATTTCCCCACATCAAAGTAAAACAAAAAATATGTATACAGCTGCATATACATAGAACTACCATTACCATTATTTTAACTACACAAACACTATATGCCTTCAGAATGCAGCAAAGCCAACGGAAAGAAACAAATGCTTTAAAATAATGAGGGTAGTTTTACTTTTCTCCACCAAAGAGTAAAGAACATTAACTCTTCTTTGCCCTTTGTGCTGAAGGTCAAAAAATAACAAGAGGCTGACTTACATGAAGTATTAGCAGTAAAGAATTGAACTGTCTCCCAATATATAATGTAAAACTATTATTAAACTTATTTGTGTGACAAACATAAATTGAACAACAACCATATATAAGAGACATAACTAACAGAATCCGTTCTGACATATAATCAATTATAACTAAAGAGTTTCTGAACCTTTCAAAAGTGACACGAATTCTCTCTTCACTCCCAGAATGGAATTTGTCATCTTTTTCATTAAAATACATCTCAACACACTGCTCTTCAAAATCATGAAGTTTCTTTTGATCTTCTTCTGTTAAAAAAAGTTCTAAGGAGAGAAAAGAAAAAATCAATAAAGACTCTCAAGATATCAAACTTTAGCTCATGAGTCTTGTGAATTATTCAAGGTTCATAAGACTGTATGTCTTATCTGCAATTTTTTTCTCTTTTTACAGCTGTGCTTCTAAAGCACTAGACAAGTATTTCTATTTTTTCCTTCACTCACAGTGTGATGTTAGCAGAACAGTTTCAGGTACTTCCTCCTCTTCTAATTTCCTTTTCCTATAAATCACCCTTCCTCCCTCTCTCTCATCTTTCTCCATCACACATCCAGGTAGAGGAATTTAAGAACTGATTTTGCAGAACAGAAAGCCAATATAAAATTTTAAGCACAGTTTAATATGGTGTTTAGTCTTGTATAGTGTACAGAATGTACTAAAAGTGTTTTTGTTTATAGAGCAGCAAAAATGGTTTGTAGAACAGCATTACAGTTTACCATTATAACAAAAAGAAATTGATGCCATACTCAAAAAAGTTTAATACTAAATTCACTTTTACAGAATCATATTACACTTACAATTCTTTTATGTTTAGGCAAATTCAACAGAAGCCTTTACAATAACATTAACCAATTGAGTTTTCCGAATAAAATTAATACTTAGCATTTACTCTAATACCGATAAGTGATAAAATAAAAACATTTGCCTTAACATGTTTCACTTACTTGGTCCATCTGAAGTCTTATCTTTTTTTCTTCTTTTACATATGCAGCAAAAAAGAGAAACTATATGGCTGAGAATGATAAGCGGTGGAGGCAGAACTGGTTTCTCATGATAAGCCATAATAAAATGATAACGTTGGTACTTCCAGACAATATTGGAAATTGCCTTCACTTGTAAATACACATTACTTGAAAAACAAAGAACAAGAATAAAACAAACTTAGCTAATCACAATTTCAAGTTTTAAATACTAAAGATTTCATTATAATTCTATTCTAAAGAAGGATTCAAAAGAGTCCCCTATGATAAACAAGACTAAAAGGCAAATGAGAAACTGGAAAAAATACATGCAACAAGTGTAAGGCACAAGTGTGATATTGTTGAGGGTCTTAATTACAAACTCTCAGAAAAACGGGCAGAAAATACGATTTTAAGATTTTAAAATTATACATAAATGGCAAAAATGTAAATTAATACTCTTAGTAGCAACAAAATAAGTATAAATAAAAGCAAGATCCTTTTATGTACTATCAAATTAGTAACCATTAAAAAGATAATAATACCTAGTGTTGGCAGAGATTTGGGGACACAGGCCTATTTTGACTTAAATGCAAAAAGTCTAAAAATATATATATTGAACAGTTCTACTTTTAGGAAAATATTCTAAGGAAATACTTAAGGATTGATCAAAAACTGAACTACACTATAGGTTTTGGGAATAAAAGATCATAAACAATCGAATTAACAATCCAACATATTGGCTTGAAAAACTATGGTCTATATCATAGAGTATCAGGTAGCCATTACAAATAAACTAGAGGGCTGGCCCCGTGGCCGAGTGGTTAAGTTCGCGCACTCCGCTGCAGGCGGCCCAGTGTTTTGTTAATTTGAATCCTGGGCGTGGACATGGCACTGCTCATCAAACCACACTGAGGCAGCGTCCCACATGCCACAACTAGAAGGACCCACAACGAAGAATATACAACTATGTACTGGGGGGCTTTAGGGAGAAAAAGGAAAAAAAAATAAAATCTTTAAAAAAATATTAAATAAACTAGAGAGAGATATTTATCAATGTGGGATAATGTTCATGTTTTGCTAGTTAAAAACAGTATACAAAATATAAGAATACTATTTTTTTTTGGTGAGGAAGATTGGTCCTGAGCTAACATCTGTTGCCCACCTTCCTCATTTTGCTTGAGGAAAAGTGGCCCTGAGCTAACAACTATGCCAGTCTTCCTCTATTTTCTATGTAGGTTACCACCACAGCAAGGCTTGATGGGTGGTGCAGGTGTGTGTCCAGGGTGTGAACCCACGAACCCTGGGCCGCCAAAGCAGAGCGTGCTGAACTTAACCACTCTACAACCAGGCTTGGCCTCAAGAACATTATTTTTGAAAAGAAAAAATAGTTCATATATATGTATAAAAATGACAGAAAGACGTACACCAAAATATTAAAAGTGCAATTATTGATGAATTTTCTATTTGCATTTCTGTTTTGTATATTGAATGTGTATCCCTTGGCAATCCAATAAAAATCCCAAATAAAGGTTAAATTTATAAAGAAGTGTATCTTGAAAGATAATAAAGTCTCAAATTTAGAACCCATTTGATTTGAAAGAGCATGCCTTCTTATTTGTAATTTTCAAAGATAATTTTAGTAGTTTAAACCACAATAAAATTTTTAGATTTTAAATTTTGTATATTTCCTTCAAAATAAATAAAATTGTATATTAAATAATCTCATTACAATAAGCAACTGAATAAAATTCTTACTTGAAAAATGCAATAAGAAGATTGACCATAATGATATACTGTACAAAGAGGTAGACTGCTTGAAGAAATGGAGTCAACCATGTCCCAGGACCACAGAGTTGAGTCACAGTGGAATCATTTGCACACACTTTAGAAAGAAAAGAAAAATTAAAATATAGTAATTCATTAGTAACTGCCTCTAATCAGTACTTATGTTTGTTTGTTTGAAGGAAGTTTTGATATGTACAATCTGTTTCACAGATTCTGGCAAAAGCTTCTGCGCAAACAGTCCTGGGAACGGCAACTTAAAAGTATTCCAAACCAGAACAATTTTGTGAGGGATGTGGTTATCTGTTCTACTACTCTATTTCAGACAAGGAAGTATATTTCTCTGTTATCTGTACCCTTCAAGGCAGAGTCTAGCCTGCAGAATATTAAGGAGAATAAAATTCCCAGATTCAGCCACACTATAACATTTTTGTAAGAAAAATAACTGAACCATGAAAGAGTATGGTAAACTCATAGTAAATCTGCCAACATAATGATTACCGAGTTTGTCTTATTATGTCACAAAAGAGGGTTGAACGAGTGGTTAAAGTGTCTCTCAAATATAGAAGAATTAGATTTGAATTCCTTGCTTTTCACTACCCCCACCTGGAATGTTTCTGAAGACAGAACACAGCTGAATACAAACAAGGAAGGAGAGCTTTAATATCCCTCCCGCAGAGTTACGAGGAATAAAGTAAAATCAATTTAAACAGGGCAAGGGTCACAATTAAATAATCATGAATCAGAGAAAAGTTTTATATAAATGTTTATAATACACCTTAGCACTTGGAGTTTAACAATCATTTAAAAATATATAGAGACCATTGAAATTCTCATACACAGACCGATGAAATTATTTATTCCTTTCAAATAAATAGTTTCATAGGCAAACAAATGCATAAGGTCCTTTCATTTATAAAAAGTTGTAGGAATCTATTTCCATTCTATTCAGATTAGTTTGATGAAGCAAATACCAAAGAGAATGCAGGAGACTAAAAAACTGTATCCAATGGTTTACAACAACCAAACTAGAGCCACATCAGAAAAAGGGCAGACAATGAAAATCTGGAAATGACACTGAACAGGAAGCCATTAAACACAAAATTTGACTAGGCTGGTAAAACCTCAGTTTTAACCAACACGTGATAACAACTTCTGACCACTATGTGGCCATCCTCCGGCCTAATCACCTATACTAGATGGGTAGGGAGCAATACAGGTATGGGGTAAGAGAGGAGTGAAGCAAGAGGGAGAGAAAGAGAACAAGAGATCAACAGCAAACTAACAAAATAAAGATTCTATAACTCAGATGTGGTCAGTGAAAGAACATTCCCTAAAGTTGGCAGCATCATCTATGTTCATAGTTATCTAGCTTCATTAACTAAAACAATAAAAAAAATGTATTACTTTATGCAGAGAATGTATCCACAGTTGAATGTTATAATTCCAAGGGTTTACCCAATCCATGATTGGTCTAAACTAATCAACAGAATCTCATCACTCTTGCCCTGTCGCAGAGATCCTGTCGCAGAGATATGTAGGCTGAAGCCAATTTGAACTAATGAGATGAAAGAACAGGTTTCAACAGGGGGCTCCCAGAGAACCGTGGAACAGTGTTTCTGCCCTCCTATTGCTAGTGACATAGTCTTAACAATCATAAGAGAAACCTGTACGAGTCAGACACTGTGATTACAGAGCAGGAATGAAAAAGAAGGGGTATCCTTAGCTACGAATTAACCAACCCCAAAGACCACTCTACCTCTCAACTTTCTGTTACACAAGCTAATAAATGTCCTTATTGTGTAAGCCAGTTTAAGCCAGATTTCCATTATCTATAGCTGAAAAAAATTCTAAAATACAATTAATTAAATTTAATTTTAATTAATTTTTAAAATTAATTTAAATGTTTAATTAATTCAATTAATTTTTGTTGTTTCTTCTGGGATTAACTAATGTATTGTGGGAGGGCTTAGGTTGGTAATAGTCTGAGTTGTGAAAATATGTAATATTACCATACAGAGCCACTTAACAACAGGGATATGTTTTGAGAAATGCATTGTTAGTCAATTTCATCACTGTGCGAACATCAAAGAGTGGACTTACACAAACCTAGATGATATAGCCTCCTACACACCTAGGCTATATGGTACTACTCTCATGGGACCACCATTGTATATGCAGTCCATCTGAAACATTATGTGGCACATGACTGCAATGCAATTCTGACTTTAAAACACAAAATAACCAAAAGATGAGTTCATAAACATAAATCCTTACCATCAATTTCATATGCATAAACTTCACCAAAAATCATCCAGTATGGATGAAAAACTATATCTTTAGCAAGAGTCCAAGATGGTGCTTCATGAGGATAAAGTATTGCCTTTCTGGGAACACCAAAACTAAGTAATACAAGAGCCATAATCACTACAATGTAGAACATATTGGCCACCTGTTAAAAAATGAACACTGTTAAAATACATGGGAATTTTAAACAATGACAATCTTTCATCTTAAAAAACAGTTTCTAATGTTCTAATAGATAACTAGAATCGTTGAGATTCTTTTTATTCCTAACATTAGCATTCAGGAAAATCTTATCACTACACAGCCCTTGACATCAAGGAGATTATGTAAAAATTGATCTGTGAAGCTAGGCAAGTCATAGGCATCTTCTATATAATGAACAATATCACTGGTTCAAACTGAAGTCTGCCTATCTCGAGTGCATGAAGATTTTAAAGAGGTATAGAGACATCGCCAGATTCAGGGAATCAATTTCCTTAAGTGTTCTTTCCTAACACTGCTCTGTTTTTATATTGTAGGTGCGCACTCTCTTTTCTATCTCTTCGATAACTGTCCTTTGCCCACTTCATAAAAAAAGGCTCAAATTCTTCTCAGTCATCCTGAACTCTATACCATGGTGCCCTGTCTTGCGCTGTGAAAACCTCCTAGAAGCTGAACAAACAACAAACTGAATTATTACTACGGGTGTTGAGAAATAAGTGATACCAATATCTGGTTAACAAGTCTTTTTGCAAGTCAGGTAGTTTGCAATTCTTTAATTTCAACAAAACTTAAAAAGAGCCTAATTAAGCTATCACCTAATAAATCACTGAAAAATAATTTTTATAGTTAAAATAACAATGTGAATTTTGGCATCAATACTTAGGAATTCAAAAAATTAAGAGAAATGCTATAATAAAACTTTAATTTGTCTATTTAATTAGATGCACAAGTGCTCAGTATTTACATTAAAAAAGTGAATATTGTATCTCTCTAGCAATATATATTCATCCACGAATAACAATCTACTGGGGGAAGCCCCATACAGATCAAGAGACTACATTTACAAATAAATCTGTGCTTTAATCTACTATGAACCAACAATAATTGCAATAATAAATCAACCTAAAATAAATTATGACATTTTTATATATTTCTTAAATGAATATATAGCAAGAGTAGAAATGGAAGGCAGGAATGTGAAAGGTAAACAGAACAATAAATCTAGACTGGATGGAGTAATTATAAAATATTTATCTATATCTAATTATTTAGACTTGATCTTGCACCTTTAAAATTCTATTAGATCTGCCAATAAATTTCCTTTTATAATTAAGTTAGAGTTGAGTCTCTGTGACTTGGAATCAAAGAGTCCTAATATTCCCAAGACCCAGTTTTTTTATTTGTAAAAGTCAAATAATGATTTTGAGTTCCATGAGGATCTGGACCATGTTGGAACCGCGATCTGAAGGATAAACCTAAGTTTATTAGTCAAAAAAGCTAAGCGTTTGAATGTAGATGAGGGTGATCATTCCAGGCAGAAAGAGGAGTATGAGCTATGGTATTCTGGTAGGGGCTGTGTTAAAGAAAACAGAGAAAAGCCTGCATGACTAGCACACAGATAAGAGGACAAAAATGGTAAGAGATGAGACCTAAAAAGCAAGCAAAGATGATGTTAATATTGGAGGAAACTAGGTCAAGGGGACACAGGATCTCTCTGTATTATTTCTTACAACTGCATGTGAATCAATCATTATCTCAAAATTAAAAGTTATAAAGAAAAAGAAAACAACAGCCAAACTGGGCAGGGCTTATGGATTTCATTAAGTACACTGATCTCTAGGAGTAATGCAAAACCATCAAAACATTTTTTTCTTTTTTTTTTTTTTTGAGGAAGATTAGCCCTGAGCTAACATCTGCTGCCAATCCTCCTCTTTTTGCTGAGGAAGACTAGCCCTGAGCTAACATCAGTGCCCATCTTCCTCTACTTTATATGTGGGAAGCCTACCACAGCTTGGCTTGCCAAATGGTGCCATGTCCGCACCCGGGATCTGAACCAGTGAACCCCGGGCCACCGAAGCGGAACGTGCGAACTTAACCACTGGGCCGGGCCCCAAAAGATTTTTTAAAAAGAGGAAGTAATATATTCAATTTGCATTTTGAAATAATGTCTCTAGTTATAATGAAGACTGAAGATAGGCCAGAGCGATTGTGAGCAAACAGATTCTACTGCAGGTGTCAGATGACGATGGATTGGTTAGGATGACGGCAGTAAAGGTGAAAAGAAATTCACAGATTTAAGCTAACAAGTTTGTATTTCTCATTCTGATCTCAAATAGTCCTAAAGCAGCATTTAAAAATTAAAGCATTTCAAGATAAAACAAATAAAATATGGTTTTCCTAACCTTATCCCATCAAATATTTCTTCAAAAGTTAATGCCCTTAGGAATGGTTGATTTGGAGTATGAGGCAAAGAAACATAAAATAACACTCTCTGGTTAAAGTAAAACTATGTTAAAAAAAAATTTTTATTATTTTAAGAAAAAATATCAATAAATCCATGAGTATTACCAGATGCCTCCCAACTTACCATTTTTCCAATCATCATTACATAAGGTCCTGCCTGTTGATTTACAGCCAGAAAATCTAGCAAACGCACATACCAAAATATTATGTTAAGACAATAAATTAATCTCCCAGCCACAAAAACATGATTATCATATGCGTTCTCAAAGTTCCATTTTGCTCCAAATCTTAGTCCAAATCCAATGAAGAAAGAAATTATGGCAATTGTATCACTGATATTGAAATAATCACTAAACCACACTTTAATCTTCTGGCTGATTTTTCCAGCTTCAGACATAAAGATCTAAAAGTTAAACAAACAAACAAAAAAGGTTTAATCCATTTCTTACTATTAAAACATATACCAGCATTCAATTATAATATCATAGTAGAATTTTATATATCTTTTAGCATTTCAAAGTATTTTTGATTACGCTGGCATTTGATGATGCATTTGATCACCAACATAATTCAATAAGATATTAGAGACAGATACTTCTTATCCTCATTATATATATATAAATACATACACACACACACACACATAAAACCTACAAATAAATGACCTGCCCAACCACAGTCATCCAACTAAGAAGCTGAAAATCTTGGATTAGAACACAGTTCTCTAGACTTGGAAAGTAAGAGACTGTTGAAAAGCTGTTTTATTTTTCATTGAAAAAACACTAGGATATTCTGGTAGGATCTCCCAAAGGTGCTTATTTGTAGAAAGTAAACAACTCAATGGTTTAAGTAGCCATACTTACCTCTTCTCTTGAATATAAAAATTTAAAAAATATTTTTGCAGGGAATGGCAATACATTTAAAACTTCAAAATGGCAATGTATCATAAAGTAAATACTGAAAAGTCTCCCTCCTACCTTCTCCCTTAGCCAATTAATTCCCCCTCCCACTAGAGGCAACCACTTTTATTACTATCTAAAGAATCCCTGCAGAACTGTCTTACGGATACACATTTAAAAAAATTCTTTGCAACTTGCTTTTATCATTTAACAACTTAGTTTCTTCAAACTTGTTGATAAAACAGATTTCATAAACATACAGACTATGGTATTCAGGAATTTAAAATGCATAATAAGCTATTTAATAACATAAATTCCTCTGATAACTAAGTGGGAGGGAAGTATAATGCCTTCTATTTATTTTTGTAAGGTCATATGCTCTCTAAATGTAAAGTAGAGACGAAATAATTCAAAAGTATTTAAGTGTGCTATACAACATCGTTTATGTAGCTACTAGTTTAAATAGAAAGTATAAAAATGTACTTAAAGAAAAACACCATTTTTTTAAAATCAGGATGTTAGAAAATCTACAATTTAAACTGAAAACTCCAATAGACACTGGGATCTAACTTGAAATGACAAGTCAATGGGCAAGACAGCACACATTAGTGGGCAGTACAATACAAGAGCAAAATAAGAACCTACTTATATTTACCTATCTGATTGGCTATATGTATCTTTACTACTTTTTGAAGAGTAGCAGAAAGCATAAATATGAACGTTGAGGAAACAAAACAAAAACAGATCTAGGCCATGTTTCTGACACAAATCATTATCTTTGTAATTATGACAAAGTTAACACTACACTGATCTCTAGTCTTTTGTCATGATTTTTAGAACAGCAAAACTAAACATGTTCTACACTTCTATGTTATTACCAACTGAAACTATGAACAACACATACACACACCCACATACATACCCAAAACAAAATAAAATACTTTTCATGTATAGAGTAAGTTACTGGTATGAAACACTAAAGACATACCTCACGGACTTTCTCAATAGCATAGGTAAAAATATAAGCAATAACAATCCATTCTTGAACTGAAGGTAATCGTTCCATTTGCACAAGAACCACAAATGTGTAAAGCATCAGAAATCCTAAGTATGCCAACTAATAAAGAAAGAATATACAACATATGAATAAAATTGATCACAAAATTTTTTACTATGAAAATTTTCAAGCATACAGAAAAAGAGATTAAATGAGTCCTTGTGAACCATCTCCCAGCTTCCACATTAAAACAGTTTTAGAAGTAACTCTTTTTCAGTACAGACACTCCATTTATCAATCAAAATATAAATGGTTCTCAGGGTATAAATGTGTTATTCTAGAACTCTGTTGACTTTTTTATACTTCTCATAGGAAGAATTTTATAATACCAGGTTTATGTTCTCAGGGTAGTCCACATAATTCCATTTCACTTATATTATACCTAAAGTACCAAAATATATTTATTATAGAACTTCACCACCATCATCAAGAAACACATACTACCTCCTTCCTCCATCCCTCAACCAAACAGTATTCCTAGGAAAGAGAAGTGGTATTTTCCCAGCTCCCAGCCACTGAGGCTGAATCCCAAGAAATGAAAACACATATGAAAAGCATTTTCCCTAGGTTAAGGGGACATTCTATTTTTGATATTCTTAACAAAAAAGATTATTGGGGGGGGTACGTGGGAGGGTGATAAGGTCTATGTATAATAACATCTCAAGAGTCATTTCATTTCAGAGGAAAACCCAGACTCATTGACCCTTGAACTGTGGCTAAAAATCCCCTCATCGCTCTCCTTGCCTCTACCAGTCTTAAAATAAGCCACAACCTTGATTTAAGCTATAGCAGGGGAGGGAAAAAACTGCAATAAAGAAAGAAAGAAAAGAGAAATTCCTATAGCCATCTAGATTGTCCATTTCTAAAGTCATTCACATGAATGCAAACTTAAGAAATCTACATTATTTCCATTAGTAGGGACAGAATTTGGGGATTATATTAGCAACTCAGATTTGCAATTTCAACATCTGAAGAAGATGGAGAAAGAAAAATTTCATATTGAGAAGGAAATGTAATGAATTAGTCTCAGGTTAATAGGCAAGTGTGGGTGAGAAAACAATGGTTGAAGGAACAAATTCTGAGATGTTCATCTTAGCACAAAGCCATTTGTATCTTTGGCAATTCAAAAAAAAGCCTGTTAATGATTAAAATGAAAAACAACAACAAAATAAAACACTTAAGAGTATTCCTGGGAAGGGGAGTAAGAACTCATTCACTCAGCCCTTGGTTAAAAGTAGGGGCTAATTTCATGTGTTTCTTCAGGTGAGTCCTTTCATCAATGGACATATATGCTCTTTAATCTGGCAGTTAAATTTGTTCTTCCAAAAAGCAAGAGAAAAGACAATTATGTGGCAGATCATCAAATCAGTACCATAATAAAATTAAAGAAATAAGCTATTATATCACTGACACATAAAACTATGTAAATGATGACCTAGATTACTATTTACCATCAATTAACACCGCAAAAAGGGTTATTTCCAAAATTTTACATATTATCTGCAAAATCCTAAAGTACAAGGAAATTATAATTGTGTATCAAAGTTTCTATTGCTTAATCTTTACCAATATTTTTAGCAGATGATTAGTATTTGTTACGTACATACAAAGGCATATGGTTACCACATATTTGTTTAGTGAATTTCTAGTTCAAATTAGAACTGAGATTTAATAATGTTTATCATTCTATATGATGGCAATGTGGATGAAACTAAGCCAAACTTACTGCTCTTTTAAATGGAAAATGGCTTTTCAGTGATCTAAGTTATATCAAAATTAACATGGACTCTAGACCAAGGGTCTCCTAAAGCCTATCTTTCAAAAACATTATGCTCATACAATTTAAAAACATACCGTGTTAAACCAGAACTTTACAATTGGTGCATGATAAAAGGCATAAAACTTTCGTGTGACTGGAAGCTTTTTTGATTTTATCTGTATCTCCACTTCATTCTTTCCTTCATTACTGTCCAATATTTTTATTTCTTTAAACACTTCCTAAAATAAGAATAACATTTATTGTACATTTATTCACAAGAAATTTACGTTTACTTTAAAATTTCTTTCCTCCTTACCATAGGAATCTCTTCTGTCATGTTTTGAAAGTTGTTCTCGCTATCTTCCATCGTCATCTGATGGGCATCTTGAGATTGCGGAATATGGGACATCTCAGCTTTAGTTTTGTATTCTAGCATTAATATGGCAGGTGGAACTAAAATGCTTAATATGACCTAAAAATTTTAGAAACATATAAGTTCACATTTTAAAATTAATGACCTTCAAGAATATAATAAAAGCCATAAGAAGGGATTAAAATCTTGATTATTAGTTAGCCATTTTGTCCCGGTAACGCAGGGAAAAAAACAACTTCGTTTTTTATTTACATATTATATTTAAAGAGGCCCAGGTTGAATTGTTTTAAGGAGTAACAAAACATTTGATTATTATGATATGAGGGTATAGAAAAGATTTAATAATTATTATAGACTTGTCTTTAAAAAAATCAGATTACAATTTGTTCAGAAAATATATTTTCGTTTAAACAAAATTTAAGCCTTATGAAGTTTCTATGTGCTTAATTTTATCCTAAATATCTCTCTGCAAGTGTTCCATGTCATAACATGATTACTCAGCTTGTGCCTCTATAAACAAAAAGGATTACTTTAAAATTTTATGTAGTACCTACAAAATCCTAAAGCACAAAGAAATTACAGTTGTGCATCAGGGTTTCTATTGGTTAATCTTTCACCATTATTTTTAGTAGATGATTAGTAGTACTTATCCACCTACAATGGTCAATGGTTAAACTACTTGCCTGATTTCTGCCTTCTAAATTTCTGTACCTTATTTAAGATAAAAGATAACGAAAAAGGAAAAGTTTTAAGTATTCTCTCTCACTATGACAAAACCGAAAGTACCAACCAACATTTTACCCAAATACTTAACCATAAAAACCAGGAATATCCAATATAATTCAAATAAATTAAATGTAACAGATTATTAAGTTAGTTAGATAGATAATTTTAGAATTCGGGAATCATCTTTTCATAAAGTAGCAACTTTTTTCATGGCTGCTCAGGGCAGTAAACACCAATGCTTCTGCTTGTTGCCCTCACACTTCTGGCTCAGATAGGGGGAGCAATCACTATATACCACACCTGAAAAGGATTGAGAGTGAAGAACAGGAGGAAAAAAGAGGCCATTTCTTGCTACTTGGCATAAAATGCCAACACCAGCCCCCTCCCCCCACCTCATAAATCAAGATATTTTGCTATACATTTGGGCCAATTTATCCGTTCTTTTTACCTAATCACACACTTTATGTAAAATTATTTCTAAGATATACCTTGTACCAGGAATTCTTCCTCATATTCAGCCTTCCCATCCACATATCAGATAACAACATTTGTGTACAGGTGTGGGCTACAAAAGGTCTAAGTCTTGAGGAAACTGCTAACTTAAGGCAGGTGGAATTACTCCAGTTTTTCAGTTCATAAGTGAGCAATTTCATAGCCATGGTTTCATCTTGTCTGAAGGACTGTTCTAGTAATTCAACCGCCAGTTGACCAAAATCACTATCAAAAGATACAAGCCAAAACATATTTGGATTACTAAACTGCAGTATTAAACCACTATACTTAAATTCATTCACAACACAAGTCCAGCTTTTAATATTTTCACACACACAGGTAACTGTGAGGCATTATAATCATAGCAGCTGTCTGTTTTCAGATATCTACTACTATGTGAAAATCACAAAATATTAAAACATGGCACATTAAGAACAAGACTGACTGGGGCCAGCCTGGTGGCACAGTGGTTAAGTTTGAGTGCTCCACTTTGGTGGCCTGTGGTTCGCAGGTTCAGATCCTGGGTGTGGACCTACCCACCACTCATCAAGCCCTGCTGTGGCAGCAACCCACATACAAAATAGAGGAAGACTGGCACAGATGTTAGCTCAGGGACAATCTTCCTCAAGCAAAAAGATGGGCAACAGATGTTAGCTCAGGGCCAATCTTCCTCCCCCAAAAAACCCACAAAGAAACAAAAACAAGATTGACTAAATAAATGACTTAATTAATTAAACAAAAAGAACAAGACTGAAAAGGTGACTGAGAGCACTTTCCTCTGGTTCTGGAAATAAACCTATATACTCTCCCAGGGAACCCAAACTGATAACGTTCAGATATCCTGTTGAAACAGTCTCTATCTAGTATTTCAAATGTAGAAAAAGGTTGGTACCCAGTAGAGAGGAAGAACAATGTGAACAGGGACTAACCTAATCATAAAAAATCTGAATCTTAAATCCCCAGTAAGTGATCATAGGATCTCTGCTTGAGTTATTTTCAGAAAAAACTCTTACTTTTTTCCAAAGACAGCCCATTTTGGGGAGGGATGTCCTATTCTCTATCATAAAGATTCCTACAAACTACCTTTCCAGTTTAACATTCTATTACTCCCCTAAGTAAACTGTAAACTTCTGTGAACTGTTTTATTCCTCTGTATATGTAATTCCACCATCTGAAATGCCTTTCCAGTTGAATTCATTTCCTTAGAACACAGCTCAAACCTCACTTTCTTCCTTTGCTTACCATGTCAGATGGAACCTTTCCTAATCTAATTGCTACTGTGTGCAATTATTAAACTGACTTTTGGCATTCCTTCTTTCTTGCTGAAATATGTAACCCTCAATTGCAAATATAATAATCTTTTTTACATGGATAGGCAGCAAAGTTTCTTTCTGAATTTTAAAAAATACCTAATATATTTAAAAAATCGGTTTTTCTTAATTATGCCAATAAAATTATCCATATATATCCCCACTTAGTGCATGGCACTATAACCTCCCCAAACATAATCTATTTTGTATTTTTTTTTTTTAAGGAAGATTAGCCCTGAGCTGACATCTGCTGTCAATCCTCCTCTTTTTTCTGAGGAAGACTGGCTCTGAGCTAACATCCGTGCCCATCTTCCTCTACTTTATATGTGGAATGCCTGCCACAGCATAGCTTGCTGAGTGGTGCCATGTCTGCACCCAGGATCCGAACTGGCAAACTCCGGGCCGCTGAAGGGGAACGTGCAAACTTAAGCACTGTGCCACCAGGCTGGCCCCTATTTTGTATTTTTAAAATGTTTCAAATGATAAAATATAACTTACTTGGAATACTGTTTCAATTCTTCAGAAGTATCATCTACAAGGTCACTCTGCTTTGCTTCATATGCCATTGAACGATAGATCTTACAGGCAACTAATGCCTTAGCCATTGATTCTTCACCATGCTGCCATAAAAAACGAGCCATCACCTGCCTCTTCATAAGGCAAGCCCAAATTAACAGTTCATTAAGTGGATAAGGAAAGCGCTTTGTTTCTGGATCATCAATATCTACAATTTCATCTTTGGTTCTTTTCTTCTTTCCTTCTTCCACAGTTGTATCAATCTTCAAGGGAAAATAAATTTTATAAGGCTCATTATAATGAGACCATATGACATTCATGACAGAATTTTTATAAAACCTTTTATGCTATTCTTTAACTTCACTTAACTGCAGAAATCAAAATAGTATAAATTTTATGTATTTGATATTTATCACAGCTCAAAATTCATTTCCAAAAAAAACTTTTGTAACAAAGTTTTCCAAGATTAAATAAAGGGCCCAAATATTTCAACTAATACCTGATAAAATGCAATTTTAATGAAACAAAAGTTTTGAGAGCCAGTCCTGATGGCCTAGCGGTTGAAGTTTGGCACACTCTGCTTCAGCAGCCCAAGGGTTCAGTTCCCGGGCATGGAACCACACCACTCGTTTGTAAGCAGCCATCCTATGGTGGTGGCTCACACTGAAGAACTAGAATATACAACTACGTACCAGGCCTTTGGGGAGAGAAAACAAAAAGAGAGGAAGACTGGCAACAGATGTCAGCTAAGGGTGAAATTTTCCCAGCAAAAAAAAAAAAAAAGTTTTGATAACACCTTTGTCTTACATGTTGTTAATGAAGTAAAAACGGAATACAAGGAAGCAATTAAGCCTTTATCAAAAAATTATAAAAATTTGGGGGGCTGGCCCCATGGCGTAGTGGTTCAGTTCAGGTGCTCCACTTTGGCACCCCAGAGTTCACAGGTTTAGATCCTGGGCACAGACCCGAACACCATCCATCAAGTCATTCTGTGGTGGCGTCCCACATACAAAAAATGGAGGAAGACTGGGATAGACGTCAGCTCAAGGACAATGTTCCTCAAGCAAAAAGAGGAGGATTGATGGGGCCAGACCCCTGGCCAAGTGGTTAAGTGCGTGCGTTCCACTTTGGTGGCCCAGGGTTTCGCCGGTTTGGATCCTAGACACAAACCTATCACCTTCTCATCAAGCCATGCTGAGGTGGCAATCCACATAGCACAACTAGAAGGACCTGCAAGTAGAATACACAACTGTGTACTGGGGGCTTTGGGGAGAAGAATAAGAGATAAAAACAAAAAAGAAGACTGGCAACAGATGGTAGCTCAGGTGCCAATCTTAAAAAAAAAAAAGAGAAAGAGGAGGATTGGCAACAGATTTTAGCTCAAGGCCAGTCTTCCTCACACATAAACAAAAAAATACACTGGGTTGTTATAATAAGTAAATAAGAAAAATTTAGAATCATTAACTCACAATGAATATGTTTTGGTAAGGGAAAATGAAGAATTAAAGATATAACTAAAGCCAAAAAATAATTCTTACTAAAAAAAGTAGTTTTTTGTTTCATAATACTAAGTAATTTGGAAAGAACAAAATCCAAAATCCAGAAAGGGTAATATCTAAATAAATGTACCTTTGGTCGGTAGGGCTGTGCTGTTTTAATGAAGTGATTATGTCTCATTCTTTCCTTTTTATCTGCCCTATTGCTGAAAGATTCATGACTCTTTCGTAACTGAGGAGTGCTGCTGGAGGTATTTCGGCCAGATCTCTGAAAATGAAAGCTTATTAGTTTTTCCAGATTTAAATATGCCGATATGTTATACAAATTCAAGAATCAATTTATGTATATACATGTATAAGCGTGTGTATACACACAAAAAAAATATTTGTTTAGGATTTCAATTACAAAATATTTTTAAGTACTCTTAAGTGTAAATCTCATATTTTAAGACAATGCTACTTCCACCATTCTAATATAAGTAATTCTTAACTTTTAGCGTATGAGTTGACTTGAAAGCACATATACACACTTCCCCCAAAATATTACATACCCGATTATTTCCACCAAGACTATTATATATTAATCGAAAACGTTTCCGAGTGTAGGTGCATCTATAGGTTCCTCCCATAAGATATTCAATAACAAGTCCTATATCAATTAGAGTGATCTTATATCCTGGAGGAAGATTTCCCTGGAAACAAAACATTAGTTTTAAATAGACAGGATAGTATTTCTCAATATTTCCATGCCATGCCTAGAGATACACCTACTCTCCAAAATGACACATGTTTACTTGTTACAGGAAACGGGGGTTGCCAGCAGCTATCTTCATAGGAAAAGGGAGTGACTTGTTTTTCCATTTTCTTTTGTAAGAAGGGTTTCTGAAGTTTTGAAGTCTCAAAGGTGTGGCTGAGGACAGGAATACGGCTTACAGCAGGAAAATACTTTGATCTCTCCACTGCCCTAATCCTTCACACACAAAGGCAAAGAACTTCTAAGAGACAAGTATTCCATTTTCACTGTGGCACATATCATAAATTGCATTTTCCTGCAAAAATAAAGCTATACATGTTAATTATGTTTCCAGATGGGCCCATAAATACTTTTTAAGTATTTTTTAAACCAAAATTATATTGGCTATATTATAGGTTTCAGAAGTTTTTATATCTCATCTAAGATTTAACTACCATTTGTAACACTGTTTAGAACTAAGCCTTCATTTTCCCAGGGCACCAATTTACAAATAAACTTTTAGAACATAAGCCATTTGTGAGTCTGGAAAGAGTCCCTGTTTCAGAATCAAACGTGGTTAATTTCATTAAGTAATCTTAAAAGGGTTTAACTGTCAGACGATATATATATATTAACAAATTCTGCCCTCTTACCATCACCATTCTTTCCATTTCCCTAATTATAATTTCATGAACTTAAGACATTTTAAAATGCTTATACTTTTTATATTTTGGTTTCATCTGTGAAGTTTCTAATTTCTAGATAACTGTATTCTTTAAATCTCTGATTTAAGAATTAAGAAAAAATATATTTTCATCTTAAATGCAAGACCTTTGTTATTTTATCTTAAGCAACCTCAAATAATGCTTTATGATTGAGGATGTCATGTGTGATATTTTTAATTTCATTTTTTAAAACATCTGACAAATACCATTATGATATGAGCCCACTTGAATGGGAAATATTTAATGAAAATAATGTGAGTTATCTAAAAAAATCATGATTAGAAATTTCTCAAACTATACAAATAACTCTTACAAAACTCTACTAATCTGAATCAGCAAATATTCAATTATTGCCCAAAACTATTTTAGGATTTTTCACTTATGGAAATACAAAAATTTGGCTTATTATTATACCACACCAATGTAAAAGTAGTCAATATACACCAAATCTCACATTTGTTTCCAGAATTAACTATCATTCTTTCTGTTAACCCACATAAGTAAATAATAATGTAAATGTGTTTTAGAAACCCCTGGACTGAAGATCTCCTCCATTACTCAAGATTTCTGGGAAGAAACAAAAAATAGCTTTTTTATTTAAACAAAAAAAAATTAATATGAAATGTCCAGAATAGGCAAATCCATAGAGATAGTAAATTAACAGCTGCCTAGGGTGGCACACAGAGGCAAGGAGTAGACAAGGAGCAGGAATGGGGAGGGAATGCTAATGGACACAGGGTTACTTTCTAGGGTATTGTCAATATTATAAAATTAGATGGTGGCGATGGTTGCAAAACTCTGTAACTATACAAAAAGCCGCTGAACTATACACTTTAAATGGATGAATTTTATGGTATGTGAAATACACTTCAACAAAGCTATAAAGAAAAGCACATGCAAAAAAATCGAATCAGAGAAAAACTTTTTTAAGTTCTTCCTACGGGATGCTAGTTTAGTAATAAATAATTTATAAAACTCAGAAAACTAAAACAAAAATGACATTTCTATCTTTTAGTAGTACACACCCTTAATGGCAAGTAAAACTTTGAAAAAAATTCTAGAAAGAAAGCATTTTAGTTCAGAAACTTAAAAAATATTTAAATTAATTAAATATGAATATCTTTTCAACAAGGAAAATGAAACTATTGGATACCAATAATTTAAATGACTATAAAACTTTTAATAAATGTTTAAAACTATTAATTCACTAAGAATCTCAATAGAAGAGAAGAGGACTATCAGTGGATCAAATTTAGTCACCACAGAATGGCTTTAGACCATACGACAGTGTTATATATTCAGCCACTACCAATACTGGATATTAAAAAGAGAGAGAGGGAGCATGCACAAGCACGCACATTTCAGGATTTTTATTGGCAAAATCTGCCATGAAGATCACCACCCGGTGTTTCTCTTAACATCCTTATTCAATGTCTGTTACATGCCCAGGGAACAAATTTCTGAACACAGAGAACGAAGATACACTTTATCAATGATCTTCCTTTTTGGACCAACAAACATTATGAAATTCATCACACTCTATCTCGGGTAACTAGAAGTTCAGGAAACTTGTTCTTCATTTCACAAACTTTCCTTTTTCTTGATTTCTGATATACTATGCTTTTTACTTCTATATTACCAAAATTTAGCCCTTACTTTACCTTGTTCTAAAAAATGTCACTTTATTGCTATTTTTAAGATGTATTTAAATGCTTTTTGGAAACAGATAAAGTATACATGATCTTTTAAAATAACATTTTTTGAAAATAAAAATGTCATACCTGTTTGACGTCTCGAACAAGATGAAATAGCATTGGATTAGTTGGACCTTGTTTCTTTCAGGAGAAAAAAATTAAACTATCATTTTTCTTCTAAAATAACAACTTTCCTTTTTGTTACTTATAGGATTTTTATAGACCTTCTTCAACAAATTATATTGTTTTTAAGTAAATAAGTTCTATTCATAAAATGGAACAAAGAAAAAGATATAACCATTTCATACAGTGATGGTTACCTTCAACAAGATGTATAATTTCTTATGTTCTTACATTTTTACTCATGTAAAAACATGTAAAAACTTTATTTTCTAAAAGTCATGCAAATATTGCAGGCTTCACAATTATATCTTAAATTTAATTTACATTTCTTTCATTGATAATGGAAGTGAACATTCTCTTGTTAAAATGTCTGTAACTCTGTTTCCGCCACCACTAATCATCAAGTTCTATCAATACTTTAAATATTTTGGGTAACAAACTTTTAACATTTATATATGCCATCTTTTCCCTATTATCTTACTTCCATTTATGTATACTATTAAAGTAGACTAAACACAAGTTTCATTTTTACAGTAGTCTTATTTTGATGGTATCTTGTATTTTGAAAAAATATCCAGGAGTATATCTCCCCCCATCAAGACTGAGGTAAATGGGCCAGAAATGTGTTCTTCTAAACTTTGTAGACAGCACTATGACCCATCTGAAATTTACTGCAATGAATTCTATGCAGCACAAATCAAGATTTATTTTCAATATCTTAAATCTATTGTTTAAAAGAAATAGAAAATGGGATTGTTCTCCCGCCATTGAGTTATTGTTCATTTTTTATGAGAGGTTATTATAGTAATCAATTCGATCTCCTTTTCCATTTTGATCACATACTTGGTAATACATTTCCAAATCTATCTGGTAAACCTATTTCTTTGAAAACAGTATTATTTTATTTTGTTTGATATTCTTGGCTTTCAAATTCTATTTGAACATGACTTCAAAGATGACTATAACTGATATTACACATAAACTGTATTTTATACAGACTTTGCTCTGTCTTCTTTTTATAATATTTAGTCTATCCGCTCAGGAGCTAAGTTCTCTATACCCATTCTCGCCCATGTTAACTTTTAAAAAATAAATGTGTCTTCTAAATTAATATGAAGTATTTCATTATTTTTTAGGTAATAGGAAGTTTCACTGTATTTTCTCTAACAATATATAATCACATAGAAATGCAATTTTTGGAATTCTAATTTATCTTAATCCATTAATGTTTATTCATTAAATAAAACTTCTTAGCATAAAATAGATTAACTTTAAAGACACCAATTCTCAAAGTGTGGTCAGGGGACCCAGCAGGCCCCCAAAACCTTTCCAGGAGGTCTGTGAGATCAAAAGTATTTTCAGAATCATGTTAAGATGTTATTTGCATTTTTTCATTCTCATTCTTTCAGTGTTCAGTGGAGTTTTCCAGAGGCTTCCTGACGTGATATTGTGAGATTAAATTCATAAACAAATATGAGGATTTAGCTGCCTTCTACGAAGCCAGACATAAAAGAGATTCATAAAACCATAAAACTATTCTACTCTCCTCACCAATTTTTTTTGTTTTCTTGAAAAATGTTATGTTAATATGTAATGGATTTATTATTGTTACTAAAACAGAAATGAACAAATATCTTTAAAATTTCTTAGTTTTACCCTCTAATATGGTAAATATCAACACACATAAACAAAACCTCTTTAGAACGGCTCTTCGAAGCCCTCAATAATTTTTATGTAATAGGACCCTGATACCAAGAAGTTTGAGAACCACTGCTTTACCTTAAACTTTAAAAAATGTTATCCATAATTGATGCTGACAGTAACTATTCTCTAATAACTTTGAGTTACACAATTAAAAAAATTACTTGCCTTGCTAATGCGATCAATTTTTTTTATTGTTTTATATTTGCTTTACATTTCAGGGATAAACCTTACTTCAGCACAATGAATAATCCTTTTAAGTTTTACATCTGTTTGCTAGAGACAGCAGAACACCAACAAAGTTCAATGTAACTGTGCTAGACACTATTAAAGGAAAAAAAATGGGGGAAAATAAAGACATAATCTCTACTCAAAAGAAATTTACACTCCACAGGGGAAGATATAATGGTACTAAAATAACTATGCCACTGGGCTTCATGGAGTCAGTGGAATGGCATTTGAACACAGCTCTAAACAATGAACAAAATTTCAGTCAGTGGGGAGTAGTTGGAAAAAAAAAACCCAACCAACACTGCATAAAGAGCAAATGCTTTTTTTAAAAAGTTTATATTTTTGGGAAATAGTAGGTACAATGCAGTTGAAACAACTAGTTTGGGGGGATGAAGGTGGGAATAAAAAGGCCAAGTGAGAGAGGCAAAATTTCAAAGTTTCAAAAGCTGGAGAGCTTTTTTGGGTTATTATTCTATACACATTGGGGAGCCATCACAAATTCTTAAACTGTGGAAAGATATGATAAAATACATGATTATAAGAACAAATTAAAGAATGATTTGAACAAAGACTGGACAAGGAGAGTAGATTACTGAAGCAGTAGAGGCTAAAAATGATTGAGTAGTACAAAGTAATTAGGAATGAATAGGAAGAGATGAGTAGATAGAAACTGTTGAATGAATGGACACAGCTTTGCAGAGAAGTCACAGGGAGAAAGCTAGGATTCACTTATAGTGCTCCTCAAAGTATAGCTCAATCAAATTCATGTTTGTAACATGGAAAACGACATAAGAAGGGTAGTATTTACCCCCTCAACTGCTAGTGATATGAAATTTGAAATAAAATGAAAAAAGGCTCTGTGAAGGGAATGAGTTATTAGGAGCTCTTTAGAAGAAAAATGAAAAACAGTATTCTAAGTAAAAGGGGGACACCATAAGGTCAAAATTATGAATGTAAAAAACAAAAAGGAGCAAAAAAAAAAAAAAAAAAGCAGTATGTAATTTCTCCATTAGGCAAAGGAGTCAAAAGAAATTTGGTGTAACAAATGACCACCAAGAAAAAAAGAAAAAAGAAAGAAATATAATGACTCTAAATTTAGGAGTTGATCCTATAGTTTTAAAAACCGGTGAGGGGAGGAAAAGGGAGACAGGGTTGTTAACATTATATTTCCTTCCTATGTGGTTATGGTGACAGGGGAGGTCTACAGAAACAGGGAGAGGGTTTCAGACTGTCATATAACCAACATACTAAGAATGGCTATAATTTTTCCATGTAATTTAGGAAGGCATTAAAGGTTTTACTAATAGAACTGGATATGTTCAGGTAAAATAATACTTCCCAAAGATGATAAATCTTAGTAAACAAAGAATTTTAACATACACTTACCGTGTTATAAAGTTCTTCCAGTCTAGGAATGGTAAGGAATTTATGCATGCTTACTCCATTTTCAATAAGAAGTTTTACAAATGCAACTCTATCCATTACAAGAGCATCAAGCATAGCCTGTTCCAAGGATCCAACCTAAAAGAGAACCAAAATTAATAAATATGTTTTGCACATTCTAACAGTTCTAAATGTTGTCTATACAAACAGTTCTAAATGCAACTCCTTAGGATTTACAAATATTTGTTCCTAAACAGCTTTAGAAAAAAATTAAAAAGATGCAAAATAGTAAAAGGCTGGGACCTAAGGTATATACGGAATATATGAAAAGACCTCTCTAGAGCAGCATTCCCCAAAGAACAGTCCATAAACGTTATTTCTGTAGACGAGCAGGTGTTTTCCCATGGGGGAAAAAATAAGAAAGAAGTCATCATCAAGTACATTTTGGGGGAAAAATACCTTAGGGCAATGGTTCTCAATGTTTAGAAAAGGTTTTTCGGAGGGATCCTTTCAGTAATTAGCGGACATTACTAATATTTAATGGGTACGGTCAAAGGATACCAGAAATCATGTAACGTACCAGATAATGACACTCTAAAAGGAACTGTCCCACATCTCACACAACTTTACATTATCCTACTAAATGCTCACAAGTGAAAATCCAGTAATTTTGCTTTACATATAAACACAAAAGTAGTGTCGTGGTTTGTTCTACAACGAACTTTCCAAAAATACACAATAGTAAGTCAGCCAAGATTGTAGTTTTTTTTTCAAAAAAACTTTAATTATTCATCAGTAGAGAAAAATCACATCTCTTAACAGCAATATAACCTGTGCCATTTGAGTTTAATATAACATATGTATATCAGTCAGCATTTGTAGCTGTCCCTTTTTAAGTTTTTAAAGACTTTTATAGACTTCAACAGACTTCAAATCAAATACTGTTAAATTAGTGGAGATATAAGGGTTTCACTGAATATCACTAATAAAGGTTATTTGATTAATAGAATATTAATATATTTAATATTATTTTAATAATATCCTATTATTGCTTTTGTATATTTTTAATATTTTGGTACCATATGGTAAAAAAAACTTCTCTGGTGAAAATCGATACTGAAATCATTGGGGTTTTTTACCTGTTGTTTTTCAATCTTATTCTGATTCTGTCTTCAGAAGTTTATCACACAACTATACAACTTCTCTACAGCAGCTTTTATTACCATTTCTTTCTCCCATCTATCCTCTATTTCTATCAGTTAGCAAAGCATATGGTCTCCAAGATCTTTTTAAGTACCATCATGTGTTGCTTAACAACAGGGATACATTCTGAGAAATGTTGTTAGGTGATTTTGTCCTTGCGTGAACAACACAGAGTGCACTTACACAAATCTAAATGGTATAGCCTACTACACACCTAGGCGATACGGTACTAATCTTATGGGACCATCGTCATCTATTCGGTCTGTTGTCAACTGAAACATCGTTATGTGGCGCATGACTGTACAAAGACTAAATGCATGCCTTATATATAATAGGATTTCAAGATGGAAGATACATTTTCTGTGATATTTTTCACCACCCAGTTCTATGTCATAACTTTGACACTGCACTTAAAATAAGGCCCAACTAATTTATTAGAATGCAATATTGACTTT
The DNA here is from genome assembly GCF_041296235.1 of Equus asinus. Lineage (NCBI taxonomy): Eukaryota > Metazoa > Chordata > Mammalia > Perissodactyla > Equidae > Equus > Equus asinus. Next base: position 146,740,551 of record NC_091791.1, on the reverse strand, counting down.
TTCTCATATTAACAGCCTGCAATTTATCATGGCACATTATTCCTATTTTAGTTAAGATTATTTCATTCTTTCTCTTATCACATACAAATAATTCTGATGTTATTACTTATTCTAACATTAACAACTTTTACTCTATTTCTCACTTGCTCCTCTCTCTGCTCTTTTCTTGTCCTATACTTTAAGCGGTGTTTTTCTGCTCCTCATTTATCAACAACATTCCTGCATTAGTTTGCACTCACAACTAGCAGCATTTACAGTGATTCTGTGAAAAGTTAAATGCAAGCATCTGATTACTTATGTCTTTTATATGTTGCCATTCTTGAGAATCTTCATACTGAAATATCTATTGTTATTATAAATCACTTTTTTCTCTGTTTTTATTATAATAAGGGTATTATACTTTTTAACAAAAAAATTTGTGCAGTAATTTTTATCAAATTTCATTTTTGTATAATAAAAAGGGGCATAACGGGGCTGGCCCAGTGGCGCAGTGGTTAAGTTCGTATATTCCAATTCTCTGCGGCCTGGGGTTCGCCAGTTAGGCTCCCGGGTGCGGACATGGCACGGCTTGGCAAAAGCCATGCTCTGGTAGGCATCCCACGTATAAAGTAGAGGAAGATGGGCATGGATGTTAGCTCAGGGCCGATCTTCCTCAGCAAAAAGAGGAGGATTGGCAGTAGTTACCTCAGGGCTAATCTGCCTCAAAATAAATAAATAAAAATTAAAAGGGGAAACAACAAAATTTTCCTTTTAAAAAATAAAGTGTTCACAATGGAATACTACTCAGCCATAAAAAAAGACAAAATTGGCCCATTCGCAGCAATGTGGATGGACCTCGAGGGTATTATGTTAAGCGAAATAAACCAGTCAGAGAAAGACGAACTCTATATGACTCCACTCATAGGTGGAAGTTAACATATTGACAAGGAGATCTGATCGGTGGTTACCAGGGAAAAGGGGGGGTGGGGAGAGGGCACAAAGGGGGAAGAGGTGTACCCACAACATGACTAACAATAATGTACAACTGAAATCTCACAAAGTTGTAATCTATCATAACATTAATAAAAAAAGAAAAAAAAAAAAAAAAGAAAGTGTTCAGGGCCGGTCCTGTGGAGGAGTGGTTGAGTTCACATGCTCTGCTTCAGCAGCGCAGGATTCGCAGGTTTAGATCCCAGGTGTGGACCTACATCAACGTTCATCAAGCCATGGTGTGGCAGGTGTCCCACATACAAAATGGAGGAATATTGGCACAAATGTTAGCTCAGTGACAATCTTCCTCAAGCAAAAAGAGGAGGACTGGCAACAGATATTAGCTCAGGGCCAATTTCCCTCACAAGAAACAAGAAAAGAAGTGTTCTAGCTGATGGAGTTTATAACCAGTGCCCTAGAACAGCAAAGTATGACAAAATTTTCCTATCTGAGAAAAAAAGATTTAAAAAAACTATCTGCTTTGAAAGCAGCATTTCTTCATACACTCAGTGCATATCAAACTAACAATCAACAGGAAAAAAAGTAAAACAATTGTCCACAAACTCTATGTTTAGCATGAAAGAAGCATAAAGTCAAACAGATAACATCGTGCAGAACAAATCCATGAGATAAACCACATATACATAGAAGATAAAGGCTTTTTCCAAGACTTTGATCTCAGGAGACCAAAAATCCAATGAAATTATTCAAGGGAATAAAAGGTTGGTTTACTGGAGTAGTTCTACCACAGCTGATTAACATCAATTCCTTCCTCCGTAGCCCTGTAAGAGGGTAAGTGACTAAATCGTTTTTTAAAATTATGATTTAGATAACACAATCCCATGGTTAAAAGAAAAAACATCAAGTCCCACAAAATAGTATAAAATAAAATGTTCTCTCCTCTGGCCCTCATCTCTGCAGACATATCCCATATTAACAGTTCCAGAATGGTTCTATGTCCATACAGTGCACACAGATATGCATGAATGTGTGTGCGTTCATAAACAGAATTTGCCACAATTAAGATCATGCTCTGCATATTTTTCTGCAATTTGCTGTTTACATTATGTAGACAGAAATGACATGCTCATCCTCTGTAAAGGTTGGACAATACACCAAGGTATGGATGAACAGTTAATTTACCCAGCCTCCTACTGATTCAGACATGGAACAAAAATTTGTTAAGCACTTACTATGTGCCAGGCTGTGAATACAGCAGTGAACAAAATTGAAAAATATTCTTGCTTTCATAAATTTACTTTCTAGGAGCAGAGGGATAAACAAATAAACAGCTAAAATATATGGTTTAACAGATGATGATAAGTGAGATAATGATATATGAGGAAAAAATCGGCAGAGAAGAACACAGAAAATGCTATCATAGAGGGCTATTAAAATAGGATAGACAGCAAAAGCCTAAAGGAAGGGGAGACATTTGGTTAGAAGACAGAAAGAGAAGAAGCAGCAAGCCTAGGTAGGCACCTAAGAAAAGTTTCAGATAGAGAAGAGAGCAAGGCATGAATTCCAGAGATATGAGCATTCTTGATGTGCTCTAAGAACAGTAAAATAGTTACCTTGGCTACATAAAAGAGAATAAAGGGGATAGTGGTGAGTAATGGGGCAGATGATATAAAGCGTCACAGGCCATCATAAGGGCTCTGGATTGTGCTCTGGGTAAACATGACGTGATCCATCTTCTGTCCGCAAAATGAGAGGAAAAATGAAAGTGAGAAAACCAAACAGTATGATGCTAAAACAATACAGAAAGGTGACAGTAGACTGGACAAGGATGATAAAATCTGGTATTTTGAAAGTAGATTTGAAAAGATTTACAAATGGAATTGGACTGGAATATACGAGAAAGAGAAAAGTAAAAAATGACAATAATAAGGTTTCTTGTCTCAGAAACTGGGAAGAGGTTGTTGCCATTTAGTAAGAAGAGGAAGACTGCAGAAGAAACTGGTCTAAACATCCAAGAGAATGTTGTAATGAGAGCACTATTTCCTTTTATTTTGTTTTTTTAAGCTTTGGATCCCCTCTTCACCCATTTCTCCCACCCTCCACTCCCAGCCTCTGGCAACCACCAATCCATTCTATTCTCTGTATCTATGAGCTTGATTTTTTTTTTTAATTCCACATACAGTCATGCATCACTTAACAATGGGGATATATTCTGAGAAACGCATTGTTAGGCAATTTCATTGTTGTGCAAACATCATAGAGCATACTTACACAAACACAGACTATATAGTACTAATCTCATGGGACTACCATCGTATATGCAGTCCATCGTTGATTAACATGTCATTATGTGGCGCGTGACTAGGTAAGAGAGATCATTTGGCATTTGTCTTTTTCTGTCTGATTTATTTCACTCAGCACAATGGCCTCGAAATACAACCATGTTGTCACAAATGGCAAGATTTCATTCTTTCCTATGTCTAAATAATATTCTGTTGTGTATATATACCACAATTGCTTTATCCATTCATCCGCTAATGGACACTTAGGTTGTTTCCATAGCTTGGCTACAGTAAATAATGCTGCAATGAACATGGGGGTGCAAGGATCTTTTTTGAGTTAGTGTTTTTGTTTTCTTCAGATAAACACCCAGAAGTGAAATTGCTGGATCATATGGTAGTTCTAGTTTTAATTTTTTGAGGAAACTCCATATTGTTTTCCATAGTGGCTGCACCAATTTACATTCTCACCAATAGTGCACAAGGATTCCCTCTTCTCTACATCCTTGCCAACACTTGTTATCTTTTCTTCTTGATAACATTCTAACAGATGAGGTGATATCTCATTGTGATTTTGATTTGCATTTTCCTTATGATTAATAATGTTAAGCACCTTTTCATGTACTTGTTGGCCATCTGTGTCTTCTTTGGAAAAATGTCTATTCAGATGTTACACCCATTTTTTAATTGGATTGTTTCTTTTTTTGCTATTGAGTTATGAGTTTTTATATATTCTGGATATTAATCCCTTACCAGATATATGATTTGCAAATATTTTCTCCCATTCAGTAGGTTGCCTTTCCATTTTATTGACAGTTTCCTTTGCTGTGCAGCTTTTTTTTTTTTTGGAAGATTAGTCCTGAGCTAACATCTGCCAATCCTCCTCGTTTTGCTGAGGAAGACTGGTCCTGAGCTAACACCCGTGCCCATCTTCCTCTACTTATATGTGGGACACCTACCACAGCGTGGCTTTTGCCAAGTGGTTCCATGTCTGCACCCGGGATCCGAAACGGCGAACCCCAAGCTGCCGAGAAGCAGAACATGCGAACTTAACTGTTGTGCCACCGGGTGGGCCCCTAGAAGCTTTTTAGACTGATGTAGTCCCACTTGTCTCTTTTTTTCTTTTGTTGCTTTTGCTTTTGGTGTTAGATTAAAAAAAATCATTGTCAAGACCTATATCAAGGAGCTTACTATGTTTTCTTCTAGGAGTTCTACAGTTTCAGCTCTTACCTTCAAGTCTTTAATCCATTTTGAGTTAATTTTTGTGTGTGGTGTAAATAGTGGTCAAGTTTCATTCTTTTGCACATGGCTGTCCAGTTTTCCCAACACTATTTATTGAAATGACTGTCCTTTTGCCACTGGTGCATATTCTTGGCTCTTTGTCATAAACTAGTTGACTACATTTATTTCTGTGCTCTGTTCCACTGATCCATGTGTTTTTATTCCAATACCATACTGTTTTAATTACTATAGCTTTATAATATAGTTTTAAATTAAGGAACATGATGCCTCCAGCTTTGTTCTTCTTTCTCAAGATTGATTTGGCAATTCGCGGTCTTTTGTGATTCCATACAAATTTTAGGATTCTTTTTTCTACTTCCATGAAAAATGCCATTAGAATTTTGATATGGATTGTACTCCATCTGTAGATCTGGGTAGTACGGACATTTTACAATATTGATTTTTCTGATCCATGAGCACAGAATATCTCTCCATTTATTTGTGTCTTCTTCAATTTCACTAATGTCTTGTAATTTTCAATATACAGGTCTTTAACGTCCTTGGTTAAATTTATTCTTGATATTCTATTCTTTTTCATGCAACTCTCTAAAGATTTTATTTATTTATTTATTTATTTAAAAGATTTATTTTATTTTTTCCTTTTTCTCCCCAAAGCCCCCCCAGTACATAGTTGTATATTCTTAGTTGTGGGTCCTTTTAGTTGTGGTCATGCAACTCTCTAAATGGGACTGTTTCCCCAACTTCTCTAATAGTTCATAAAAACCTAACAGATTTTTGTGTACTGATTTTGTATCCTGCAACTTTACTGAATTTGTTTATTAGCTCCAACAGTTTTTTTGATGAGTCTTTAGGGTTTTCCATATATAATGTCACATCATCAACAAAAAGTGACAGTTTTACTTCTTCCCTTCCAATTTGGATGTCTTTTATTTCTTTTCTTGCCTAATTGTTCTGGCTAGGACTTTCAATACTATGTTTTTGTGTTTTGTTCTGTTTTGAGGAGGATTAGCCCTGAGCTAACATCTGCTGCCAATCCTCCTCTTTTTGCTGAGGAAGACTGGCCCTGAGCTAACATCTGTGCCCAGCTTCCTCTACTTTATATGAAGGACGCCTAGCACAGTATGGCTTTCCAAGTGGTGTCATGTCCACACTCAGGATCCAAACCGGCAAACCCTGGGCCACCGAAGCAGAACACATAAACTTCACCGCTGCGCCACCGGGCTGGCCCCAGCCAATACTATGTTGAATAACAGTGGCAAGAGTGGACATCTGTGTCTTATTCCTGATCTTGGAGGAAAAGCTCTTAGCTTTTCATTGTTGAATATGATGTTAGCTGTGGGCCTATCATACATGGCCTTTACTTTGTTGAGGTACATTCCCTCTGTACGTGCTTTGCTGAGCTTTTATCATAAATGGATGATGAATTTTTTTTATCCTGAGGAAGAGTTGCCCTGAGCTAACATCTGTGCCAATCTTCCTCTATTTTGTATGTGGGATGCCATCACAGCATGGCTGAGTGGTAGTGTAGGTCTGTGCCCAGGATCAAAACCCATGAACCTGGGCCACTGAAGCAGAGCGCACGAAGCTTAACCACTAGGCCACGGGGCTGGCCCCTGGATGCTGAATTTTGTCAAATGCTTTTTCTGTATCTATTAAGATGATCATATGACTTTTATCCTTCATTTTGTTAATGTAGTGTATCACATTGACTGATTCATGAAAGCTGAACCATCCTTACAGCCCTAGAATAAACCCCACTTGATCCCATGGTGTATGATCCTTTTAATGTTTTAATGAATTCGGTTTGCTAATATTTTGTTGAAAATTTTCAACAGCTGCTGCCTGAGGGTCTGGCTTCCAATCAACCTGAATCTAGATACTAATATCCTCCCCCGTAGGGGCAGTGACAGGTCTTGGTACCTCCTCAATTACTGGGAGCTATTAAAAATGTAACAGGCTAGGGCCTGGCCCCAGGGCCAAGTAGTTAAAGTTTCACGCACTCCACTTTGATGGCCCAGGTTTGTGGGTTCAGATCCCAGGTGTGGACCCACCCCACTCACTAGCCACACTGTGGAGGTACCCCACATACAAAAAAAATAGAGGAAGATTGGCACAGATGTTAGCTCAGGGTGAATCTTCCTCAGCCAACACAAACAAACAAAAGAAACAGGCTACTTGGACAAGCACAAACGTCTGAGAGACAACAAAGAGCTGAGGCAAAGCTGAATAACAAGGGTCATCTCCTATACAAGGCCACTGGGAGAGGTGGTTGTTTCATCTGTTATATAGAAACTAACATAGAGAGTCAAGCAAAATGAAGCAACAGAGGATTATATTCCAAATGAAAGCATAAGATAAAACCTCAGAAAAAAACCTTAATGAAATGGAGGTAACTAATTTACCTAATAACAAATTGAAAGTAATGGTCATAAAGATGTTCACCAAACTGTGGAGAAGAATGGATGAACACAGTGTGAACTTCAACAAAGAGATGGAAAAATATAAGGAAGTACCAAAGAGAAGTCACAGCTGAAGAATACAGCAACTGATGGGGCCAGCCCAGTGGTACAGTGGTTAAGTGCGCACGTTCCACTTTGGTAGCCCAGGGTTCACCGGTTCAGATACCAGATGCAGACATGGCACCGCTTGGCAAGCCATGCTGTGGTAGGCGTTCCACAAATAAAGTAGGGGAAGCTTGGCACAGATGTTAGCTCAGGGCCAGTGTTCCTCAGCAAAAAGAGGAGGAATGGCAGCAGATGTTAGCTCAGGGCTAATCTTCCTCAAAAAAAAAAAAAAAAGAATAGCATAAATGAACTGAAAAAAAAAAAAAACAAAGAAGAGGGGTTCAACAGCAGACTAGATGAAGCAGAAGACAGGATCAGTCAACTCGAAGACAAGGCAGTGGAACTCACCCAAATCAGAGCAGCAGAAAGAAAAAGAATGAAAAAAGGTAAACATAGCTTAGGGGACTTATGGAACAACATCAAATGGACTAACATTCGCATTATTGGGCTCCCAGAAAGACAAGAAAGAGAGAAAGGGGCAGAAATCTTACTTGAAAAAATAACAGCTGAAAACTCCAACGTGGCGAAGGAAACAGACATCCAAATCCAGGAAGCTCAGAGAGCTCCACATAAGATGAAACTAAAGAGACCCACACCAAGACAAACCATTTAAATGTCAAAAGTTAAAGACAAGGAGAGAATATTAAAAGCAGTAAGAGAAAAACAACTTGTTATGTACAAAGGAACCACCATAAGACTATGAGTAGATTTTTCAGCAGAAACTTTGCAGGCCAGAAGAGAGTGGCATGATATATTCAAAGTGCTGAAAGAAAAAACTTCTAACTAAGAATACTCTCCCTGGCAAAGTTAACATTCAGAATTGAAGGAGAAATAAAGAGTTTTCCAGACAAGCAAAAGCTAAAAGAGTTAATCACTACTAAATGAGCCTTACAAAAACGTAAAGGGACATTTTTAAGCTGATGAAAGGGTGCTAATTAGTAAGAAGGAAACACATGAAAGAACCTCACTAGAAAGGTAAATATACAGTAAAGGTAGTGGACTGATCACTTATAAAGCTAGTATGAAGGTTAAAAGACAAAAGTAGTAAAAGTAACTATAATTACAATAATTTTGTTAAGGGATACATAAGGTAGAAAGATGTAAAATGTAGTATCAAAAACATAAAACAAGGGGAAAGGAAAGTAAAAATGTTGAGCTTTAGAATGAGATCAAACATTAGTTGCTATCAACTTAAAATAGACTTTTATGGATATGTTTATTATATGTAAGCCTCATGGTAACCACAAAGCAAAAATCTACAATAAAAACACAAAGGATAAAGAGAAAGGAATATAAGCATATATTCCTTATATAAAGTCACCAAACCACAAAGGAAAAGAACAAGGGAAGAAGAAGAAACGAACAGAGAGCAATTATAAAAACGGCCAGAAAACAATTAACAAAATGGCAATAAATACATATCTATCAATAATTACTTTAGGGGCTAGCCCCGTGGCCGAGTGGTTAAGTTCGCGCACTCCGCTGCAGGCGGCCCGGTGTTTCGTTGGTTCGAATCCTGGGCGTGGACATGGCACTGCTCATCAAACCACGCTGAGGCAGCGTCCCACATGCCACAACTAGAAGGACCCACAACAAAGAATATACAACTATGTACCGTGGGGCTTTGGGGGGAAAAAAATAAAATCTTTAAAAAATAAAAAAAATAATTACTTTAAATTTAAATAGACTAAATTCTCTAATCAAAAGACATAAAGTGACTGAAGGGATTAAAAAAACAAGACCCAACTATATGTTGCCTACAAGATGTAAAGCCACACAGAGACTAACAGTGAAGGGATGGGAAAAAATATTCCATGCAAATGGAAACCAAAAGAAAGCTGGAGTAGCTACACTTAACAGACTTTAAAACAAAGATGGTAGTAAGAGAACAAAGATGGACATTACATAATGATAATGGGGTCAATCTAATAAGAGGATGTAACATTTGTAAATATTCAAGCACCCAACACAGGAGTACCTAAGTATATAAAGCAAATATTAACAGACCTGAAGGGAGAAGCAGGGAGCAATACACTAATATAGTAGGGAACTTCAATATTCTAATTATATCAATGGACAGAGCATCCAGGCAGAAAATCAATAAGGAAACATCTGCCTTAAATGACATGTTAGAGGAGATGAACTTAACAAATATATACAGAAGATTCCATCAAAAAGCAACAGAATACACACTCTTCTCAAGTGCATAGGGATCAGTTTCCAGGATAAATCATACGTTAGGCCACAAAACAAGTCTTAACAAATTTAAGAGGATTGAAATCATACCAAGCATCTTTTCCAACCACAATGGTATGAAACAAGATGTTAATTACACAAACAAAAATGGAAAATTCACAAATATTTGGAGATTAAACAACATGCTCCTGAACAATCAATTGGTCAAAGAAATAAAAAAATACATTGAGACAAACAAAAATGAAAATATAACATAAAAAAATTTGTGGGATGCAGCAAAAGCAGTCCTATGAGGGAAGTTCATAGCGATAAATGCCTACACCTCAAGAAACAAGAAAGTCTCAAGCACTATAACATTACACCATGAGAAACTAGACAAAGAAGAAAAAACCCCCAAAGTTAGCAGAAGGAAGAAAATAATAAAGATTAGAGCAGAAATAAATGAAATAGAGATTAAAAATAGAGAAGATCAAGCAATATAAGAGCTGGCTCTTTGAAAAGATAAACAAAATTCACAAACCTTTAGCTGGACTCATCAAGAAGAAAGAGAAAGGATTCAAATAACTAAAATCAGAAATGAAAGAGATGTTACAACTAATACCACAGAAGTACAAAGGATCATAAGAGACCACTATAAACAATTATACACCAACGAACTGGACAACCTAAAAGAAATGAATAAATTTCTAGAAACATACAACCTACCAAGAGTGAATCATGGCAAAACAGAAAATCTGAACAGACCTATTACTAGTAGATTGAATTGGTAATCAAAAACCTCCCAAAAAACAAAAGTACAAGAACAGATGGCTTCACTGGGAATTCTACCAAACATTCAAAAAAGAATTAACACTAATCCTTTTCAAACTCTTCCAAAAAACAAAAGAGGGAACTCTTCCAAACTCATTTTATGAGGCCAGCAGTAACCTGATACCAAAACCAGACAAGGATCCCATAAGAAAAGAAAATCACAAGCCAATATCCCTGATGAACATAGATGCATAGAGCACTATTTCTACAACTTCTTTCAGTTCTAGGATCTTTAGAGATCTATACTTTATTTAAAAACATGGTTTTATCAAGAGGCATCTAAAACTTACAAAATCCTAGATGGATCTGGATGTTGTAGAAATGTTTAGCTAAACTAATTTTGCACTTTTGGCAGACAGGTAAAAGTTACGTCACAATTCCAGCAAATATTTTGTTATTACTTAGTTTAATTTATTTCCATTGCATATATAGATTATTTACATACCAGCCACTGCTGTCCATAAACAAATACATGATTTTTGGCAATGTCAACTCTATCCCACGCCAATGTAAGAATGAGCTGGTCAAATGCAGATGCATTAGTGCCTAATCAAATAAAGAAAATATTGACAAGTTCAATTAATTTAGCTCCATTAAAATGTGAACACTTATGAATTTTCCCCATTTCCTTTTAATTAACTTACACAGCTGGTGTCGGCCACTGTTCATAGGTAGCCTGCCTCAGAGAGAGAAGGTTACCCCCAGGGTTGAGGACTTTTATTTTCCAACTATAGAAAAGACACAGCCTCATTCATTGCAAACAATCCACAATGCAGAACAATGAGAAAAAAAACAAAGGTGATCTGTTTCTATCACAGAGATAGTACTGACTGTTAAGATTATGAAAAATATCCTTACAGGTGCTTTTCTGTGCATATATAAATTCATATGTATACTTTTAATTCTTTATGGAAAAGTGGATCATACTACACAAAGTACTCACTAGCCTGCTTTATGTACTTTAATATCATGCCTTAGTTTTCTATAATAGCACATACAGATTTACCTTATATACATAATACCTTTTAAAAGTGAACTAAAATTTATTCAACTAATACTGTAACTAGTGGACATTCAGGCTATTTTGAATTTTTTGGTGAACATACTTTTGTGCACATTTGATTACTTTTAAACAGGATGATTCCATAGAAGTCAAACTGCTGGGTAAAAGGATATATACTTTAAAGCTTTTGATACACTTCAAAACATATTCCAGAAAGTTTATACCATTCATCGAGGGTTGAAGAATATCCACTAGGAGGGTAAAAAAACTTAAAAAAAATTTTTTTTTATTATAACATTGACGACCTTTCCACATTTTCCCCAAGCATTTGTATTATTCTGTTATCTTTTACATAAATTCTGACTCATTTTTCCATGAGGTATTCATCTTTTTATCACTAATTTATAATAGCCTTTTATGATCCTTCCACATTTCTGTTTCTTAGTTCCTTCATCTATAAAATGAGGAAAACAATAGGAAATCTGCCTCTTAGGTCTGTTTTAAGGATAAAATGAGATGTAAACCACTAAACGTAACCACTAAAGGGCAGTGGCTAGCACACAGTAAGTATATGGCAAATATTAGGTGCTCTCTTATTTTTATGAAATCCCATTTATTGATCTTTCCCTTTATGGCTTCTGGGTTTCCTATTACTTACGATCTCTTGTCCCCAAGATGATGCAAATGTTATCTCATATTTTATTATAGTAATTTTTAAATGTTTGATCTGTTGCCAATTTACTGTGGTCTCATATTTGGGAAATTCTTCTGAATGACAAAATAGTGCCCTCTTGACCTGCTCCTGCCACCTCACTTTGACTCTCAGGAACCTGGATGGGATACGATTCTAGTTTCTAATTTTTGAAAAGATTTTCACTATAATACTGTTTGTTATATCAGTTGGATGTCTTTGACAAGATAATGAGAGGAAAACAGTTGAATGTGCATGTGCATTAACTCCTTAGTCCTAGAAGATACCACTATTTCCCTTCAGAATGAAAACAGCATGTTTATAAATGTTATCTTTAATTTCTATCAACTAATACCTTACTAGCTTTAAACACATTTTTCAGCCAATTAAAAATTCGACACATTCTTAATAGGATACCTAAATGGGTCTGGTGGCACAAATCCTGCTATAAACTTAAAAACTTCTACAAGATAAAAACAAAGCTAACTTATTGTCAAAGAAAGCTAACAATGTGTCTTTCAAAAAGAGAATTATTGAAAAATTCAGTTCCCAAACATTTAGCCAAATTGAAAAGTCCTATCTTAAACAGGTTACAAATGAAAGATATTACAAATAAAAAAACTTTTAAATCTTACCTTTAAGCAGTGCAGTAAGTATTGCTACATCAATATCTTGATGTTCATCTGATCCAATGTGGAAAACAGTGATCTATTTAGAGATTAATTCATAATATTATGCCTTTACATTTTAAAAGCTAACACATAAAGCACATAAAAAAGAAAGTTAATTTCAAACCAGATGGGAGATACTGTTTTGGAGCTTTTATTTTTTTAATCAGAAATAACTTCATTTCAACCAAAAAAAAAATTTTGAAAGACTTTGTATCATTTACCAAATAATGGCAAGCATACTCAAAATGTTTAGTTTCATATTACACTTATTTTTTGACCTATCTGATGTCCTATACTAGAGTAAGCAACTTACGGGCTGAGGCTATATATTTCTTATCTGAGTAAATGCTGCCGTTACTTCTACAGTGTGAACACTTACTTAATTCAAGCAACATAGGTGTTCTTGAACGCAATCCTTTTACTGGGAATTTCTTTAAATTATTTGAAATGTAACAACATTTGAAAGGCTTCTACTAACATTTTTCATAAAGTAAAAGACTACTGTTTTCACCCCAATACAAATTTTTCAACTAACTTTATTTCATAGTATACAAAACCAAAATGCAGGAAAGAAAACACCAAACCAAACCATGTTATCATCTACTGACTTACAGAGCTCTTAAAAAATTTTATCTCTGAAAACTTAAACCTATGTTTAGATGACTAAAATTAAGCAGCACTGACCTTTATAAATTTGAGCACTCACTCCGAGTAAAAATAGTTTAAGTTTTTTTACCCCCCAAATATATCTTAGAGAAAACATCAACAACTCTAGAATTCTTCCTTGATCCTAGACAGAATCTACTGAGGCCTAGTTACAAAACTTTTCCTACAACAGTAGTGCAAATATATGTCTTAATACCATACCAAACCTATAATCCTTCTATATCTCTCAGCTTGAACAAAACAATAAACGATATCTTCACATGGTTAAAAAAGATTTAAAAATTTCAAATTAAAATTAAAAACAAGTATTTCACTAATTCAGAATGTGCTTTGAATGGGGGAAAAAAGGCTTTTATTCTGCTGAAATCTACTTACAAGCTCCTTTCTTTTCATGCACTCCATCAGTGTTTGAAATAAATGAACTGCTTCACTCTGGCCAAAGTTAAATGTTTTTTTGATAGTTGAAATAATATCAGGCTCTGCTGCATCAGGAAGATTCCTAGAGTAAGAGGAAACAATTCACTGATTTCAATTTGCATTATTTATAGAATCTAATATGAAGTACAGTTCGATCCATGTAAGAGCTTTATAGATAGTGTATTAACAGTGAATATGTGACCCTGAGCAAAATTTTCTCCTTCACGAGACTCCCAACTATAAGTCATAAGGGGGGGAAAATGGAATGAAGTGATTTTTCTCTCACTTATTTTGAATTTCTTTTACAAGGCATGTATTGTAACATCAGTACTTACATTTTATAAAATACTGTATAAAGATAATTTTAAGATATGGTATATAAAGCAGTATTTCACCAAGATGTCTTAAACATGAGCATATTTGCATTTTAATTTTTCTCAATAGATAATATATGTACATGGTTAAAGAAATCCAATGATATAAAATAATATAAAAATGTGAAAATTAGGGGCCGGCCCCATGGCCGAGTGGTTAGTTCGTGCGCTCTGCTTCCACGGGACCTAGGGTTTCGCCAGTTCAGATCCTGGGCACAGACATGGCACCACTTCTCAAGCCATGCTGAGACGGCATCCCACGTGCCATAGCTGGAAGGACCCACAACTAAAAATATATAATTGTGTACCGGGGGCTTTGGGGAAATAAAGGAAAAATAAAATCTTAAATAATTACCCTTCTCCCTTTTTTCTACATAAAAGGTGGTGCAATACACATGCTACTTTACATCTTCCTTTTTCCACGTATATATTTTGGTAATCTTCCCAAATCTAGTACACAGGTACCAACCTTACTCAGCTACAAACTATTCCACTACGCAGCTACACCAAATATTTACCTAGTCCCCTTGATATATGTTCCATTTTGTTCTAATCTTTCACTATTACAAACAACACTGTAATGAGTAACTTTATACATATGTTATTTCTCATGTGTGCCAGGACATCCATAGGAACAATTCCCAGAAATGGAACTATTCAGTCAAAAGATATGTGCCTCTGTATGTCTGATGGATCTTGCAAAATTGTCCTCTACAAAGAGTGTTATACTTTAATTCATTCCTATAATGTATTAGACAGGCTATTTCATCAAGCCTTAACAAGGTATTGTATTAAACTTGAAATTTTCATCTTCATAAAACACCAAAATGAATCTAATATTCTAAAACCACAAGCCTCTTTACATAAAGTTATTAAAAATTTGCTGTAATCATACACTCACCCTCCTTCTTCTGTTTGTTTATAAATATATGCTAGTAGATCTGCAGCTCTGCCTGTTCCTTCACATACAACAACTGGAACAGGAGGACTTTCCTGAAGGTATTCTAAAACTGTGAGGATAACATTTGGCCCACCCTCAAATATAAGGGCTACCACAGGGACACCTTGACCAATTCCTAAAAAAGTAAAAGATTAATTAAGATATTAGGCAAAAAAAAGATACTTGATTTTTACTCAATCAAAGCAAAATAAAAATAAAAAGCCAAATTATAGTTTCTTATATTGACTTCATTTTAAGCACTCAACATGATACTAGTCTGGCATAAATACATTAAATACTGAATAAATTACTTTTCATTGACTTAAGTTTGCTCTAAATGATAAAATTAGAAAATCCAACATATAATTAGGCACACTAGTATGTACATATTCATTGAAAAATAAAAATTATCTTGTATTATTTCACTAATTGAACCATAGAAATTTATAACACCAATAAGTCTTTTAGTTTCCTTTTTAATACTATATGAGCTGAACTTCTGATACATATGTTGTTATTCACTTTTAAAATGTATTTCTAATTCTAAATGCATTGAAACATTAATATAGAAATTAATGACAAAGTCAGGATTACATAAATGGAACTGATAAATAAAATTCAAAACCTCCACAAAGGTAACAGAAAAAATTTAGTGAATATCAATTTTTGTTTTTACAATAACCTGCAATGCAGTGAGAGAATCCAAAATATAGGTAATGGTAGATTTCCACAACATTCCTAATTTATAGGAGGATTCATGATTCCATCATAATCTAAATTCACTATTCTATAATTTTGTATTTCTACTTCACATTGTCATAGAGCTCACTTTCGTGTTGTCCTAGGATTACAAAATTTCTTCTTTTTCAAACAAGAATCTAGACGTTGAACCAGAAAGTTTGACCATGGTTGGAAAAGAAGGCCAGTGTCAAGAATACCAACTTTTAAAACACATCTACCAAAGAGTGATACCTACTTATGTTATAAACTTTAAACAAGGTGATTCTTACTTTGCAAAAGCATTTTTTTTCCTCTTTATGCTTGAATTTCAAAGTCATGTTTTGGAATATGTTGCACATTAAGAATATTTCTGAATTCCCCGGGCTGCAATGGGGTTACAATAGCAACAGAGCTTCCAATGAAACTTTGTGTCTCTGGTCTCAATATCTGACTACCCTATTCAGCCTCAGACTTCTTTTCCTAGGTCTTCTTATTCTGCCTACGGTCAGTCATTCTTGGGTGTTACATTTTACCTTGGTATACAAGGAATGAGCAAGTCAAAGAAGATTCTATCTTTTTAGAATGCTACTGGCAATTAATACAGCCCAGAATAATGTCAGTGATACCAAATTTGTAAATTCTCTTACTAGCATGAATTCTTTGCTGATTAATAGTTTTTTCAAGTTCTCGTCTCAGTCTGACTTCTGCCCCATACTTTCCAACAGTGCCATCATCCACCAATATGAAATGGGAATGTAGATTATTTAGAACATTCAGTTTGCTCAGAGGGTTCAATAAGGTTTGATAAGGAGCAACCACCTAATAACAGCAAACACAAGAGTTAGTGGGCAGGGTTAAATATAATAAAATGTAAAGTAAAAATAAACTTTGAAACAATCTGTAAAGGCCAGTAGGAGGTAAAATTCTATTTTCATATAGCAACAAATAGAAAATGTCTAAGAATATATCAAAAAGCACTAGCTTTTAAGCAGCTGAAGATTAATCAATAATGAGTTGAGCCATACAGTTATATTTTGACTCTTATTGCAGAATATATAATACTTCATCATTATATGCAAAGGAAGAAGCAATAGCAAATAAATAATGTGAAGAAACTATTAAGTTACTGGTGAATAAAGTGCAAATACATAAGGAACACAATAAAAGCAATCAAATGTCATATTGCTCTTTTTCTAGCCATAAATTAGCAATGTAACTGCACTTGAAAGTGATAATTCAGTAATTCCCTTTTAATAGTCTCTTGATAACTACCTCTAACCAATTCACATGTCTTCAACCTAGTCAAATAAAACACTAGCATTTGATTACTACTCTTACTGACAAAATTAATTCTTAAAGCCATATAGTCATTAAAAATTTAATTACAAAGGTTGGCATGATATGGAAAAGGTGTGAAATAATTATACAAAAAAGGCAGAAACCAAACTAACACTATAATGACAATCATATCTATGAATGCATTTTAGAAAGGATCAGAAGAAAACCTCAGGAAAATATTTTCTACACTTAATTTGAAAAGTATGGTATGATCATGAATATTTTAAGTTGTCTCTCATTATTCTTGCTCTAATTTTGTTTATACATTGAGTTCAAATATAAGAAATTTTAAAAATCATTCTTACATCTCTCCCAACAAGATCATTTCTGTTCTCAATCACTCCCCATGGAGCTATTCCAATAGTGCAAATCTTTCGAGATGATCTGGAAGCATGTTCTTTGAGGGCATCACCAACATGTTTTGCCACACCTGTTTATACAAAATTTAATTCACTTTATTTGAAAGTCTTTTATTGTGTTCAGAACAATCCTGTACTCAATTTGCAACATTATAATTTGTGATATGTTTCTTTACATATACAAGATAAAAGGCAACAAGGTCCAAAGACAAACTTGCAAAAGAAAACACAAGAACCAAAAGAAAAAAAAACACCTATAATGTCAAATCATTACAGCTGCCTGAAACACTTGTAAAATGTTTACCATGTTGTTAGGCCTAGTCCTCTCCTAGATACCTCAGTAAGTAACTAGTTTTTTGTTACTGCTCTACAACTAAACGGAATGAAGAGTATGGCTCAGGACTATAAGCAAAACACACACCCCCCCCCCCCAAACAACTAGAAAAGTTGTTCAATTGATTCAAAAATTGGGAGAAAAGTGGAAAAGACTCTTCAAAAGAGTATATAACTCCTCATCATCACTTGCTATAGGCTAAACTGTATCCTCCCCAAAATTCATATGTTGAAATCCCATCCTACTACCTCAGAATGTGACTGTATTTGGAGACAGATCCTTTAGAGAGGTCATCATATTAAAATGAGGCCATTAGGATGGACCCTGAACCAATCTAACTGGTGTCCTTTATAGGAAGAGGAAATGTGGACACAAAAAGAGACATCAGGGTTCATATGCACAGAACAAAGGCCATGAGAGGACACAGTGACAAGATGGCCATCTGTAAGCCAAGGAGAGAGGCCTCAGGAGGAATCAAACGTGCTAACATCTTGATCTTGGACCTCCAGAAGTGTGAGAAAATAAATTTCTTTTGTTTAAGCCACTGTCTGTGGTATTTTGTCAAGGCAGTCCTAGCAAACCAATGCACCACACAATTTGATTTTCATAATGCATTAGATTTCATTCCTCACCTGGAATATGGAAATAGCATCTTCACTGGTCTTTCAACTGCTGCCCTGCCTGTCTAGTCTATTTTTATATCATACAAGTCATCTTTGCTCTTGGCAACTCTCTGCCTAAAACCTTTCCTTCTCGTTCAGAGTAAAAGCTGAAGTGCTTATAATGGCCTACAAGGCCTTATACAATACGCTGCCTATTTCCCCTGCTATTTCATCACACTACCCCATCCTAGCCCTGCCACCAGCACATACCCATAACTTTCTGACCTCTTCACCTAGCACTCCTTGCTCATTCCACTCAAGCTGCACTGAACTCCTCTTACTATACTCCCAACACACTAGCCATTTCTTCTGCTTTAAATGCTCTGCCATACATTATTCTTACTTTGCTGCCTCACTTCCTTCCACTTCTACTCCAATGTCACCTTATCAATGAAGCCCCCTCCACCACCCCTCACTATCCCTCCTCTGTATTTCATGTCTCCAGAGCACTTATCATCTAACATATTATACATTATTTAGTTATCTGTTTGTTGTCTGCATCTCCCCCACTAGAATATAAGTTACATCAAGGTAAATTTGTAGAATGATATGCTTTCAGCAGCCAGAAAAATGTCTGACTCACAATGAGGTTCAAAAAAACAGTTGCTGATAATGAATTAGATGTTTGCAAAATAATTTAAGTGATAATTATGCTTTACTTTGGATACTAAAATTAATTTTAATTTTAATCTAACCCATATATGTGATGGGGAAGACTGGAATGAAAGATTATAGCATATTAATAATTAATTTTGAAAGTTACTTCTTACCACTTCCTAGGCAATGGATTGCCATTCTTCTATCAATTCACCAGTAGTCAGAAAGTGACAGGAAGAACACTTTGCTCTGTAGTAGGGGTCAGCAACCTTTTTTTGTAAAGGGCCAAATAGTAAATATTTTAGGCTTTGTAGGGCATACACATCTATTCACCCCAGCTGTTGTAGCACAAAAGTAGCCATAGACAATACAAAAACAAATGAGTGTGGCTGTGTTCCAATAAACCTTTATTTACAAAAACAAGGAGTGGGCTGGATTTGGTGCATGGGGTCATAGTTTGCCAACCCCTGCTCTAAAGTATATTATTTTCTTTTTTTTTTTTAAGATTTTTTTTATTTTTTCCTTTTTCTCCCCAAAGTCCCCCGGTACATAGTTGTATCTTCTTCGTTGTGGGTCCTTCTAGTTGTGGCATGTGGGATGCTGCCTCAGCGTGGTTTGATGAGCAGTGCCATGTCCGCGCCCAGGATTCGAACCAACGAAACACTGGGCCGCCTGCAGCGGAGCGCGCGAACCTAACCACTCGGCCACGGGGCCAGCCCAAGTATATTATTTTCTTAAAAGACTAAATGAAAACCAAATACTTTCACAGTTACCATTTATATCTAGGAACTGTAAATTATTTTACAGATGAACCGAATATATTTATATTCAGTGCTGAATATTATTTCAAATATCTAATATATATTATGAAAAATTTATAAACACACTAAATAAAATTGGTATAATCATCACAGTACCTGTGTTTACTCCTCCAGTTAAAATCCAGGCTCCGGTCGTAACTGCAGCTTTAATGAGACCCTTTCCAATCAACTGCTTGATTCGTGGGTGAAGCTCAAATTTCTGCATGCCCCCATGTACAGAGATAACAAGTTTGGGTAATTCCATTTGCCATTCTTTAAGCAAAAGTTGCAGAATGATTTCAGGTTTGGTGTCATAGGACAGTCTCACATACTAAAAAAGATTTTTAAAAAAACAAAATAATTGCATATGTTCATAGGTTTCATAATGCAACATTATATGACTTCAGAAAAATTTTATTTGAATCAGATGATTACAAAATAGATTTGATAAGCTACTTTTAATATATTTACACTCCTAGCAATAAGCAATAGCAAATGATTTTAAAGTTGGAAAATCATTCTGTAAGAGCTATAGAGGTAGTGGCACTCTTATTTTAAACTCCAAGGTTAAGGGGCCAGCCTGGTGACGCAGTGGTTAAGTGCGCACGTTCCACTTCAGCAGCCTGGGCCATAGTTGTGTATTTTTAGTTGTGGGTCCCTCTAGTTGTGGCATGTGGCATGCCACCTCAGCATAGCTTGATGAGCAGTGCCACGTCCGTGCCCAGGATTCAAACCAGCAAAATCCTGGGCCGCCGAAGTGGAGCACACAAACTTAACCACTCAGCCACGGGGCCGGCCCCAAGAAAAACATTTTTAATCGTCTCTAAGAAAGGTTCTTTGCAAAACAATATACTGTCCATTCCTTTACAGAGATCAAACACCAATGAAAAATATCCCAAAGTATCAGAATTTTACAAAACTGAGAAGACTCCTGAGTCTCTTAAGAATGCTCTGTAATGAGATTTGTTCTATACTCTTTCTGCATTAGTTTTGTTTAACTCATTATTATACTTGAACACATAAAATGAGGAATTCTACTTCTGACAATGATGGACTAGGTTGTTTTGGACTAACTCTGCCCCTGGGAACTACAAAAACTAGAAAATAGATAAATAACATTTTTTAAGGCATAAGAGAGCTACCAAGGTAGTGAGAACTTGCAGGATCAGGATCCAAGAGAATAGGAAAATTTGGAGAGATGGGCCCACCATTTGGCACTGCTTTTCCCATCAAAGAAGGCAGGCAGTCAGAACAACGTAAATGGTAAAATGTTGGTAAATCTACATGAACAATAATTATGTTTCAGGGGTGTAAAATACACAAAGAAATAAAATTCATGCCAATAAAAGCATGTGAGTCATAAGGGAAATAAATGCAGTTACAAGTATTCTAAAGATTCCTACATTGTCCAGGAAGTAGTAAGAGTACTAATTTATAAGAGCCACCAGTTAAAAATGCATTTTATAATGTTTATTATAAGATTAAAGAATAGAAAAAGAATGTATAAATAACATGCTAATAGGAAAGGGCAGAAATAACAATACTTAAGCCAAAAGACACAAGAAAGAAAGGGGAACAAAGTGAGACGGTAGACTAAATTTAAAATATATGTATTTTATTTACATATCAAAAAGAAACCTCTTACATAAGGAAAGTTTAAAAGTAAAAGGGAAGAAAGAAAATTTAGTTACGGTGATTTCAGAAAAAGCAGACTTTGTCAAGAAAAACGACAAGAGATAAAAGACATTTCATAATTTAAAAAAGTTCAATTCACCAAGACATAACAATTCTCTATGTGTATGCACCTATACAAAGATCTTCAAAATACATAAAGAAATCATTGAGACTAATTGTCTTGACAGTGTTTTATAAATTGTCATATAAATAAATGTATATTATTTAGATGAGATAAACTGAAATAAAAAATCGAATACTTGACATACCTTTGCTCTGTAGGAATGAGAACCCCCTTGAAAATTTATGACTCCATATGCATCCGTTGGGCTCTGTTCTGTATGTTTTTCCACAGACCATTCTTCTGGTGTCTGATTAAAATGGTCACCCAATTTCACATCTGAGTATTTCATGGCAAGACTTGCAGTAAAACAAGCATGTTGCTTGACTAAGCGACCACAAAAACACCTAAAAAAATAAAAGAAATTTTAAAAAGACCTTTCAAAAAATTAGTCCATGAAAAACTGAATTAAAATGAATGAACCGGGGCCGGCCCCATGGCCAAGTGGTTGAGTTCGAGCACTCTGCTTCAGCGGCCCAGGGTTTCTGCTGGTTCAAATCCTGGGCACGGACATGGCACTGCTTGTCAGGCCATGCTGAGGCGGCATCCCACATGCCACAACCAGGACTCACAACTAAAAATATACAACTATGTACTGAGGGGCTTTGGGGAGAAAAGGGGGAAAAATAATGATAATAAAACGAATGAACCAATGAAGAATATGAAAATAATTTGACTTTTTGATTTTAGGGTATTATCTTCACCATAGCATTGACATAATATAAATATGTTAGTATTTGATGATGTAGGAGTCATCTACATTTAGTGTGGGGCATCTACTAAATGTAATACAGTCATGCATTGCTTAACGACAGGGATACATTCTGAGAAATACATCATTGGGTGAGTTCTTCATTGTGCCAACATCATACAGTGGACTTACACAAACCTAGGTAGTATAGCCTACTACACACCCAGGCTATATGGCACCAATCTTATGGGACCACTGTCATATATACAATCTGTTGTTGACCAATACGTCATCAGGTGGTGCACGATTGTATAACCATATAATAAATAGTATTCAGCAAGAGAAAGGAATGAACCACTGATATGGATGAATCTCAAAATCATTATGCTGAATGAAAGAAGCCAGATGCCAAAGAGTACATATTTATATGATTCCATGTATACAGAACTCAAGAAAATGCAAACTAATCTATATGTGACAACAACGGGGCCTGGGGCCAGGGGCAGAAAGGTTTGCACTCTACCTAGAAGCACTTCTTGGACCACTATGTAGGAAGCAGGAACCCAATGAAGCCAGGCAGATTTGATAAAAAAAATCATATAAGAGTTTGTAGAAGCCAAAGAGCTAATGTGGGGCAGAAAACAAAAGGAGGAAGGAGCTAGAGAAAGTTCCACATATATGCAGAAGGGCCTCCTTAAGCATGAGTAAGAATAAACCACCCAAGGCAAAGGTAAAAACTACTAGACAGCAGTAAGCCAAATAATTCCTGAAGTTCATAAAGGGTAGGGAAAAGTTTGTGTTTCCACCAACCAGAGGGAGAGAGCTCATAAGACACAGGACTATGATAGGGTCCTCAGAAGACTAATGCGTAATTAAAGGACTAAATTAGACCTAGAACACATGTGCCCTGACAAGTGTAAGAGCAAGACTTGAAAGAATCAAACTGATCCAAAGGACCTTAATTACATGATAAAATAAGTACAAAACTCCCTAACGGAATACAACAAAAATCCAACAACCCAAAATAAATAATTCACAGTATGCAGCATCCATCAAAAATTACTAGGCATGTGGGGGCCAGCATGGCGGCATAGTGGTTAAGTTCTCATGCTCTGCTTCGGCAGCCTGGGTTCACCAGTTTGGATCCTGGACGTGGACCTACACATCACTCATCAAGCCATGCTGTGGCGGTATCCCACATAAAAATAGAGGAAGATTGGCACAGATGTTAGCTCACAGCCATTCTTCCTCACCAAATAAAAAACTCCAAAACAAATGAACAAAAACAATTACTAGGCATGTGAAGAAGTCAGAATAAGTGAAAAAAAAATCAGTAAATGAAGACCCAGGAATTGTATAAAGATGATGGAATTAGCAGAAAAGGACACTGAAACAACTACAGGCATACCTCGTTTTATTGCATGTTGCTTTACTGCCCTTTGCAGATATTGAGTGTTTTACAAATTGAAGGTCTGAGGTAACCCTGCGTCAAGCAAGTCTATCAGTGCCATTTTTCCAACAGCATTTGCTCACTGTATGTCTCTGAGTCACATTTTGGCAATTCTTACACCACTTCAAACTTTTTCATTGTTGATTATCCTATTTGTTGTGGTGATCAGTGATCTTTGATGTTACTACTGTAATGGTCTGGGGGCACCATGAACTGCGCCTATATAAGACCGTGAACTTAATAAATGTTGTATGTGTTCTCCTGTCCTTCTTCCTCTCCTCAGGCCTCCCTATTTCCAAGACACAAGCCAGTTAATAACCCTAGAATGGCTTTTAAGAGTTAAGTGAAAGGAAGAGTTGCATGTCTCTCACTTAAAATCAAAAGCAAGAAATGATTAAGCTTAGTGAGGAAGGCATGTCGAAAGCCAAAACAGGCTGAAAACTAGGTCTCTTGTGCCAAACAATTAGCCAAATTGAACGCAAAGGAAAAGCTCTTGAAGGAAATTAAAAGTGCTCCCCCAGCAAACACACAAATGATAAGACAGTGAAACAGCCTTACTGCCGATATGGAGAAAGTTTTAGTGGTCTAGACAGATCAAACCAGCCACAACATTCCCTTAAGCCAAAGCCTAATCCAGAGTAAGGCCTTAACTCTCTTCAATTCTGTGAAGGCTGAAAGAGGTGAATAAGCTGAAGAAGAAAAGTCTGAAGCTAGCAGAGGTTGGTTCGTGACGTTTAAAGAAAGAAGCTGTCTCCATAACATAAAAGTGCAAGGTGAAGCTGCGAGAGCTGATGTAGAAGTTGTGGCAAATTAACCAGAAGATCTAGCAAAGACAATTAATGAAGGTGGCTACACTAAATAACAGATTTTCAATGTAGATGAAAGAGCCTTCTATTGAAAGAAGATGCCACCTAGGACTTTCATAGTTAGAAAGAAGTCAATGCCTGGCTTCAAAGCTTCAAAGGACAGGCTAATTCTCTTGTTAGACACTAAGGCAGTTGGTGACTTAAGTTGAAGCCAATGCCATTTACCTTTCTAAAAATCCTAGGGCCCTTAAGTATTATACTAAATCTACTCTGCCTGTGCTCTATAAGTGGAACAACAAAGCCTGGATGACAGGACATCTGTTTACAACATGGTTGACTGAATATTTTAAGCCCACTGTTCAGACTTACTGCTCAGAACTAAAGATTCCTTTCAAAACATGACCACTCACTGATAATGCACCTGGTCACACAAGAGCTCTAATGGAGATCTACAATGAGATTAATGTTGTTTTCATGTCTGCTAACACAACATCCATTCTGCAGCCCATGGATCAAGGAGTTATTTCAACTTTCAAGTCTTATTATTTAAGAAATACATTTCATAAGGCTATAGCTGCCATAGACAGCGATTCCTCTGATGGATCTGGTAAAACTTTCTGGAAAGGATTCACCATTCTAGATGCCATTAAGAACATTTGTGATTCACGGAAAGAGGTCAAAATACCAACATTAACAGGAGTTTTGGAAGGTTCCAGGATTGGAATCAACCCATGGATGACTTTAAGAGATTCAAGACTTCAGTGGAGGAAGTCACTGCAGATGTAGCAGAAATAGCAAGAGAACTAGAATTAGAATTGGGGCCTGAAGATGTGACTGAATTGCTGCAATCTCATGACAAAACTTTAACAGATGAGTTGTTTCTTACAGATGAGCAAAGAAACTGGTTTCTTGAGATGGAATCTACTCCTGGTGAAGATGCTATGAAGACTACTGAAATGACAACAAAGGATTTAGAATATTACATAAACTTAGGTGATAAAGCAATAGAAGGGTTTGAGAGGATGGACTCCAGTTTTGAAAGAAGTTCTACTGTGGGTAAAATGCTATCAAGCAGCATCACGTGCTACAGAGAAATTGTTCATAAAAGGAAGAGTCAATCAATGTGGCAGACTTCACTGGTGTCTTATTTTAAGAAAGTGCCAAGCCACCTCACCTTTAGCAACCACCACCCTGATCAGTCAGCAGCCATAAACATCAATTCACGACCTTTCACCAGCAAAAAGATTACGAATCACTGAAGGCTCACATGGTTAGCATTTTTTAGCAATAAAGTATTTTTAAATTAAGGTATATACATTGTTTTTTTAGACATAATGCTATTGCACACTTAACAGACTACAGTATAATGTAAATGTAACTTTTACATATACAATAGGAAACCAAAGTTTGTGTGACTCACTTTACTGTGATACTCACTTTATTGCAGTGGTCTGGAAGCAAACCTGCAATATCTCCAAGGTATGCCCTGTTATTATAAATAAGCTCCAACTATTAAGAAATGCTTAGGGTGCCGCCTGGTGATGCAGCGGTTAAGTGCGCATGTTCCGAGTCAGTGGCCTAGGGTTCGCCGGTTCGGATCCCGGGTGTGAACATGGCACCGCTTGGCAAGCCATACTGTGGTAGTTGTCCCACATATAAAGCAGAGGAAGATGGGCACAGATGTTAGCTCAGGGCTAGTCTTCCTCAGAAAAAAGAGGAGGATTGGCAGGAGTTAGTTCATGGCTAATCTTCCTCAAAAAAAAAAAAAGAAAGAAAAGAAATGCTTGGGAAGATAGACAAAAACATGAACATGAGGAAGGAACTGGAAAATATTTTTTTAAAAAAAGGCCCAACTAGAATCTAAAGGTAACAGAGTATCTGAAATGAAAATGTCACAGGGTAGGATTTATATATCAGACACTACAAAAAAAGAAAACCAGTAAATTTGAAGACATAGCAATAGGAACTATCCAAAATGAAATACTGAGAAAAAAGACTGAAAGGAACAATGAGAATAGAACAGTAGTGACCCATGGAACACTATCAAGTAGCTCAACACAACCATAATTCAAGTCCCAGAAAGAAGGAAGTGGGAGCAAAAATTTTAAAACATATTGGGCAAAAGTTTGAAAACTGTTTGACAGATCTGAGCAGTTCAATAAGAACTATGCAAAACAAACTTGAAGAAATCACAGTAGGGCATTGCTGAAAGCCACGCAAAAAGAGAATATCTTAAAAGCAACCAGACTACAAATGTCACATTATACACAGGAGAACAAAGATAAGAATGACAGAAGACATCTTGTCCAAAACCATGCAAGCCAAAAGTCACTAGTATAGCACCTTTGAAGTACTAAAAGGAAAAAAAACTATCAACTTAGAATCCTATAAGACTTGAACAAAACTATCAGCCAACCAAAGTGATTTAATAGACGTTTATAGAACACTCCACCCAACAAGAGAATAAAAACTCTACTAGAGTGCACAGGAACTACTCACCAAGATTAACCACATTCTGGGCCATAAAATAAGTCTCAATAAACTAAAAAGGATGTAAATTATAAAAAGTATGCTCTCCGACTACAATAAAATTAAACTAGAAACCAACAAAAGAAACTACCTGGAAAAAATGACACTTCTAATTAACTCATGATTCAAAGAAACTCACAAAAAAAAACTAGAAAATATTTAGAACAAAATGAAAACAAAAATAGTATCAAAATATATAAGATGCAATTGTATAGTGTTTAGAAGTAAAGTTATAGTGTGTATTTATACATAAACTTTACAGTATAAAAATACACTATATAGGATAAAAAAATACACTATATAGTAGTATAAAGTTTAAATTAGAAAAGACCTGCAAGCAATACCAATCTAAACTTCCACCTTAACAATTAAAAACAGCAAACTAAACCCAAAGTAAGCAGATGGAAAGAAAAAATAAAAAGAACATAATGAAACAGAAAAAGAGGAGAACAATGAAGAAAAATCAATGAACAAAGAGCTTGCTCATAGAAAAGACCAACGAAATTCAACATTCATTCACTATAAACATTTTCAGCAAATCAGGAAAGGAGGGAACTTCCTCAATACAGATATCATCATACTTACTAAATCTTAGCTGTGAGTACACTTTGAGCCCTGTGAGTCCTTCTACCTAATTACCAAACCTAGGGTCATCTTGGGGACTCCTGACAAAAGTGAACAAAATATATGAGGATAACTGTTTTTAAGCACTGGACAAAAGGAAACTTGATCCTTGAAATGAGGGAAATAACAGGGGCGTCCCCATGACTGCACCAGCCGTGGGAAATCTTTCAATCATTGTGCACAGAAGTGATGCTCAGGCAGAAAACAGCAGTGTCACTGAGCTGAGCAAGGAGGTAGAAAACAGAATTCCAGGCTGCTGAAACAGTTGGAATTTGTAGCAGGCTGCCAGAAAAGAAAGAACTGTAGAGAGAGAGAGAGAAAGAAACTTGCATGAGGATTCATCATGGGTTCTTGGCCATGGACTGAGCTGTATCTGTGTCAGGCAACACTCTGTGACACCTAGCAGAAATGATCTGCTGTGGGTTTGAGAACAGAGTCATAAAGGCCTAGGAGACACTGCACTTTTAGTTCAGGATGAAAAGACATCACTAAGCACCTTGGTCATTCAGCTGAGACCCTAAAAAGGCTACAGATTAGGAGTAAGGTCCATATACTAGGACTAAGTTTAAAATAAAAATAGAGCTGCCCCAACAAAGAATAAATAAAGCCTGATGGGACAAAAGAATGCCAATAACTTTATCATCCATCAGAACAAAACTGAACACCCTTTAAAGGAAGATAACATAGTCCAGAATCCCTAAAGTCGATCAGACACAACATTCATAACATACAATAAAAAATTACTGGACATATATAAAAGCAAGAAAATGTGACTCATAACCAAGAAAAAAAGTGGACAACAGAAACAGACCCTAAATGATGCAGGTGTTGGAATTAGTAAACAGATTTTAATGCAGGTATTAGAAATACGTTCAAGGACTTCTAGAAATAGATGGTGATAATAAAGAGACAGATAGGGTACCTCAGCAGTGACATAGAAACTGTAATAAAGAATCAAATGGAAATTTCACAAATGAAAAATATGCATGAAATGAAAAGTTCATTGGATTGGCAAAACAATATATTAAAGATTGCAGAAATAAGGGTTAGTGAACCTGAAGACAGATCAACACATATGATCTAATTTGATAAATGGAAAAAAATTTTAATTAAAAAACAATAATAAAACAGGGCCTCAATGACCTGTGGGAAATATCAAGGAATCCAACATATGCATAACTGGAGTCCTAGAGGGAAGAGAGAGAGAATGAGGAAGAAAAATATTTTAAGAAACAATGGTCAAAAAACTTCCCAATTTGGTGAAAAACATGAACTTGCAGATATTCATGCAAGCAGAGAAAATACAAAGAGAACCACTCTCAAGCACATTATAGACCTGCTGCTGAAATTGAAACTACAGGAAAAAAAAAATCTTTAAAGGAGCCAGAGGAAAAAAAAGACCCACTACATAGAAGAGAATTACACTAATGACGGGCGACTTTTCAGGAGAACCAGAAGACAATATAATGATATTCTTAAAGTGCTGGAAGGAGAAAACTGTCAACTTAGAATTCTACAGCTAGTGAAAATATCCTTCAAAAAGGAAGGTACAATAAAAATATTTTCAGATAAAATAAGCTGAGAAAATTCATCTCCAGTATATCTAAATGCTACCAAATGCTAAAGGAAACTCTTCAGCCTGAATGGAAAGACACCAGGTGGAACTTTTCATCTAGAGGAAGGAATGAATAGGACTGAAGATGGTAAAACAACTCAATATATCTAAAATGAACTCATTCTATACACTTTTGTTTTTAGCCTACCAACCAGAGACCTTCTCGTCTTCCTCTTACATTCCTTGATCAGATCTTCATGAACAATATTACTACTTATTCAGTTGCTTAAGTAAGAAATTTAGGTACCATCCTCAAATCCTCCCTTTCTCCACATATCCGCCACATCCTATTGAGTTTATCTCATTAATCCCTTCAAATGTCTACTTGTCTTCATCATCACAGCCACTATCTTAATTCAGGCTCTCATTTTTTGCCAGAATTACTCCAAAACTTTCCAAACAATTTTTTTTCTCCCAATCCAATCTCCTCAAAATGCCAACTGCTTTTACTGGGGGGAAAAAGAACAATCTGAGCATGTTACTTCCCTGTACAATATCCTTTTAACATGAAATCAAAGCTATGTGGCATAGTACACAAAGAGCTGAAACGATCTGGCCCCTGCTTATTTGTCAAACTCAGATCTCTCCAGTGTCCACCTTACATTCTACAGTTTCCTGACGGAGCCCTCATCTCGTCACTGTTAGGCCTTCCCATATCTCTTCTCTCTGCCTAAAATCCCTTGTCCTCAATCTTTATTCAGTTAACATCCAACTTCAGAATTCTGTTCACGTAGCTTCACTTCAGTCTCAAGCAGCCTTGTCTGATCCCTCACCTCTGAGTCTGAGTAAAGTACCCCTCAAATACAACAGCTTGTGAATTTTATCCCACTGTATTCTAACTGATGTTTCTAATAGATTAGAAGTTTTATTTTTCAAGTTTTTATTTATTAGATTATTAGTTTTATTTTTCAAAATTTGTGCAATAGAGTTATGTTATTAAAACTTACCTGACGAGTTGCTGACAAATTTGACATCCTGGAAGGCATCTATGAAACAAGGTAAATTTATTACTTAAAAGCAAAAAAAAATTTTTAGTTTAAACTAAACCATATAAAATCCACATAAAAGTACAAAACAAAGGAAAATTATATATTTAGTTTAATTTTTCAGTAGATATCATAGGTCATTTATACCTTGATTTATATATTCAAATGACTTTTTTAAGACTCACATAGTTTCCACATTTTAAATACAATTAGTTACAACATAAAATCCAGACACCATAAAAGAAAAGACTGACAGATTTAACTACATAAAAATACATCATTTCTACACAGGAAAAATACGCCACTAACAAAGTCTAAAGTCAAAGTGAGAAAAAATATTTGCTGACAAAAGGTTAGTTCCCCTAATATATAAAGAGCTTCTTCAAATAAATACAAAAAAGAAAAATATATGAACAGATAGTTGATAGTAAAAACATACATAGGAAAGCCATTTGATTATAAAAGATTTTTTAAAAATCCTTTAAGACAATATCTTGGCAAGAATATAGAGAAAGGTTGTCTCATATCTGCTGGTGGGAATATAAATTAATATAATCTCTAGGTAGGGCAATTTGGTAATACTCATCAAAATGAAAAATGTAGACTCCTTCTTAAACTCTAATTCTAGTACTAAAAGTACAGGCTAAAAAGTATCTGTAGCATACGTGTAAAATAATTAATTAATTAATGAAGGTTATTCACTACAGTATTTTTTTTCTAATCGCAAAAAGAAAAACAATAGCTAAAATAAGGGACTACTAAGACAAATTATCATTCAAGCATATAATTAAAAAGGATGCAACAATTAAGAATAAAATGGTTATTGTCAAGATAAACACAATGAACTAAACAGTATGTATTTAAAAGGAGAGAGGGAGGAATAAATATACATTTGCTTAGACATTCAAAGACTATAACTATTTCTGGAAGATATTTCAAAGAATAGGTAATAAGGTTTCCTTCAGGAAGGGGAACTTAAGGCACAGAGGTAGAAAGGAGACTTCCACTTATAAGTGTTGGTACCTTGTAAATCCATGTATTAACCTATTCATATAAAATTGATTTTAAAACTCAACTTGTGTAGAAAGAAATGACCAGCTGTATTTGTAAATTATGCCTCATATGGATGGCTAAAGCCAAAGATACTTAATAATAGCCTGGTATTTCTTTAACACCTAAATGAGTACTTTTATTATTTCTATTGAAAAATTAAATCAACAAAATAATAGGGAAAAAACTCCTTAATAATACAATCTGTTTTTTTAGTACAGCAAAACCATAATATTCTCTCAATGAAAGAACAGTGTCTTATTTTAGAACTTATTTGGAACACACTGAAATATGGAGATCTAAATTCTAATCCTATGATTATGAATTATTAGCCATGTGACCTGGGAAATGTGAATTATGCTCTCTGGTTAAGAAATGTGATGTTATGCTGTTATAAAATGTATATTTAATAATTAGTAATAAATTCAAATCAATCATAGAATAATGATTGGAAGAGACATTAGCTTCTCTATTTTATTTGTTTATTTTTTGGTGAGGAAGATTGGCCCTGAGCTAACATCTATTGCCAATCTTTCTCTTTTTGCTTAAGGAAGATTGTCTCTGAGCTAACATCTGTACCAATCTTCCTCTATTTTGTACATGGGACATTGCCACAGAGTGGCTTGACAAGCAGGGTATAGGTCCGCGCCTGGGATCTGAATCCAGGAATCCCAAGCCACCAAAGTGGAGCACATGAATTAAACCACTACACCACCGGGCTGGGCCCAGGTCATCTATTTTAATGATCTAAAAAGACATTGATACAATTTACCAAAAATCGGAATATTAAAAAATGTGGTGTTCTCAATAGTAATCAAATAAATGCAATTTAAGACATTTACTATTTATCACTTTTTCCTGAAGATGATGGAAAACGTTACCATAGTCAATCTTCAGTAAAGTAAGCATTCTCATCACTACCGGTGATAATGTATACTGCTTTAATCCTCTTGGAAAGCTTTTTGGGAGTACATATACTAAGTGGGGAAAAAGCCTTAAATACAAAAAACGTTTTATCCTCTAAGATCTTTATATGGCCTAATTTTCATTCATAATGGCTAAAAATTAAAAACAATTCAAATGTCCAAGAGTAGAATAGGTATATGAATTGTGGTATATACACTAACAAAATATTAACTACCATCTTGTAAAATTTCTATAATATGAAAAAATACATTTACTATAACATTTTGCTAAAAAGCAGACACAGTATTTTACATATAGACAGCAATATTTTAAAACAAAAGCTACGCATTCAGGAAACATTAAAAATAAATGCAACAAAATATTATTAATAATGAGTGTCTTGATGTACCGAAACTGAGTACTGAGGCAACTTTCTGCTTCTCAAAAGTTTGCCAATTTATCATGTACATTACTCTTATAATAGAAATTTGTTTAAGTGACAGATATATTCAAAATACACATTTTTTTCACTGTTAAAATAAAAAGAAATGTCGAATTCAAACACCAGGTTTATGTAATATAACAAACAAAGGTATAGAAACTCTATTCAACAAATATTTACTGAGTATCTACTATGGACAATAGATGCTATAAATTTAAAATACATCAGTTAATAAAAATACCTATTTGGTTATGTTCTTATAAAAGCCATATATCAAATAGTAGTACAAGCTGCAGAGAAGATAATTGGATAGAGAACAAGGTTTGATACATAGGAAAGGTAGGAAGATTCACAAATCTTATAGATGCCTTTGTCAATTAATTTTTCCTACATGCCTATGAAAAGAGATGCTCTGTAGGCTAGGAAATAACTATATCTTTGGTCTGCCCTTTTAAGCTTTTTTCTATTTTTAGGCTTCAGAAAAAATAATTTTAGGAAAAATGTTTTGTCAAATACCTCACAAGGTCAACTTTTTCTTGAAATTTAGTTAATGTCCTTTACTTGTAAATTTTTCTATTATCAAAGCTATTTTAAAGACCAAAAAGTCAACCAGAGATGCCTAAAGTCTCTGACAATAGGTTTTCCCGTAGGTGCTGATCTAAATCTACAGTGTAGCAAATAAAAACAGCAACTATTAGGTTCATAATGGTTTCTTCTGCATGAACCATAGTGTTGGGTACTGAACAGATGTCCAATAAACAGATAAACACTTTTAAGTTCTCAGTATCAGTGAATCAGTTTAAAAAAAGACCGCCTTCTAACTGCCTTATCTCTGTAATACCCTAGTATAATTTGGGGGAGTTCAGGGATGGGGAACACTCCGAAGAAAAGGTTTTATGTTGTAAATGTCACTAAGAACTCCAGAATACTGATATCTTGCAAATGATATCTCCTTTTCCAATGCTAAAAGAAGAATAATTAACAGTAAGCACAAAAATTAACAATAACTACAAATAATTTAATGATTTTGGTGTTTAATAAACAAACAACAATATAGTTTATATCTAAATTTCTAGAAGAAACAAAAGTGTGCTTACCTGTGAGGGTCTTTGGAACTTGGTATAATATATACACATTCCCTCTTGGTCAAAGTGCTTTCTATCCAGGATTTCTGGGACTAAAACAAAAAGTTTTAAAAGATGGTTTATAAATTAACCCACTAACATTACAAGGAAATAACTTAATAATAAATACTAAAAAGAAACAGTCTCATACTTTTTTTTAATTCACTAAATATTTATTACATACTACATGCTTACTTATGGACAGCACACCTAGAACATTAGAATCATTCCATCTACAGTAGTTCTCCCTTATCTGCAGTTTTGCTTTCATGGTTTCAGTTACCCACAGTCAACTGAAGTCCAAAAACATTAAATGGAAAATTCCAGAAATAAACAATTCATAAGTTTTAAATTGCATACTATTCTGAGTAGCATAATGTAATCACATGCTGTCCCATTCCCACCTGGGACGTGAATCACCCCTTTGTCCGGCGTATTCACACTGTATATGCTAACTGCCCATTAGTCACTTAGTAACCATCGCAGTTATCAGATCAACTGTGGTGATATCGCAGTGCTCGTGTTCAAGTAATCCTTATTTTACTTCATAATGGCCCCAAAGTGCAAGAGTAGAGATGCTGGAAATTCGGATATGCCAAAGAGAAGCCGCAAAGAGCTTTCTTTAAGTGAAAAGATCAAAGTTCTTGACTTAATAAGGGAAGAAAAAAAATGGTATGCTGAGGTTACTGTGATCTAGGGTAAGAACAAATCTTCTATCGGTGAAATTGTGAAGAAGAAAAAAATTTGTGCTAGCTTTGCTGTCGCACCTCAAATATGTATGTATAGCAAAAAAACATAGTATGTAAGGTTCAGTACTAACTACAGTTTCAGGCATCCACCGGGGTCTTGGACTGTATCCCCCTCAGACAAGGAGGGACTACTGTAAATCCAGTGTGATTCAGATTACTAAATCAACAGTGCTGTGCAGATACTGTTGCTTCAGATAACCAGAGAGGAAGGGAATCACGTTTGAGACTCCCAGTGTGAGCCAAAAATCTCAAGAGGGGCTAGTGTTATCCTGAGAAGTGGATCATTTAAAAGCTAATTAAAAGCGGCTGTCAGATTTAACTAAAAAAATAAAACCTAACTCTCTTCTATTTGTAAGATAAATAGCTAAAGCATAAGGGCACAGAATAGCTAATGGTACAGGAATAGAAAAAGATATCAAGCAAATTCTAATCAAAAGACAGTATCAGAAAAAAATTGACACTAAACATCAACAGGGATAATGCAGATTATTACATGATTACAAATGTTTGATTCACCAGATTTCTGTAACTGTCTTAAACATGAATAACCAAATAAAATAGTCTCAAAGTACAAAAAGCAAAAAATTAATAAGGAGAATAAGACAAGGCTAGGATCAAAGCAGAAGATTAACATATTTCCTCAATTATTGTAAATCTCAAATTACTTCAAATTTAAAAGATTTTAGAAATTAATTTTTGGGGGCCGGCCCCATGGCCGAGTGGTTAAGTTCTCGTGCTCAGCTTCAGCGGCACAGGGTTTCGCTGGTTCGAATGCTGGGTGTGGACATGGCACTGCTCGTCAAGCCACACTGAGGCGGCATCCCATATGCCATAACTAGAAGCACTCACAACTAAAAATACACACAACTATGTACTGGGGGGCTTCGGGAGAAAAAGGAAAAATTAAATCTTTAAAAAGAAAATTTAATTTTTTATACCACTACTTAGGCTTCTGCCTGGATCCCTAGACTTTATATCCTGCTACTGATGACTGATTAAAAAGGAATGAGGCATTATACACTGAGGTAGGTGAAACTCCATAAGTTAGGATTGAGTAGATTAAAGACCTTGGGCTCTATCCCCTATATAATATATACATATATATCAATCACCAGGACAGTACAAAAAGGAAGAGCCTATATTTCCAAAAGGAAACCTCTAGAAGACAAAATTATGATGGGTGAAGTTTGCAAGTTCCACTCAAATCCTTCAGGTACCCTAATGATAAACCTTAGTCTAGCCCCCAATCCTAATTCTGCTTCCCAAATTATGTCTCTCCATTCAAAATGTCAGTTTCCTAGGTCAACTGTTCTCCTTTAAATAGATTCACTCAGGGTAGGAGGAAATTACATCATGATCTCTTAGTTATAAAAATCACAAGATGCCCTCTGGAACTTAGGGTCCTTTGTCAGCAAAATGCTCTACACTCTAAAGCTCATTTAACACAGTCCCTCCACCATCTCCTTATTCTAACTAAAATCTGCTATTCCCTTGAAGAATTTGCTTCCCCTACATCCTTCTCTGAAAAAAAAGTAGGAATCTCTCTAGCATCACTGTAGTAGAACTCATGTTTGCTTCTAGAATACACGTGGCAAACCCAACCCTGACTGAATCCAATTCTCCACCTACTCCATAACTGACTACACACTATTAAGATGACTAGAGAAAAGCAAAAACAATGCCCTCTGGTTTCACTTTAAAACTCTGACCACAAACTTCAAATGTCCCTTAATGATGACCAACAATCGCACTATTATTTCCTTGGTCCATTTTCTCACTCTCCTGTATGATTTCACACCATTTCCTTCTCTCCTCAAACCTCCAACCCTCATTCCCCATTCTCACTCTCAACTGATGATCTCACCTCCCATTTCACTGAGAAAATCGAAGCTACAAGAAGAAAACCTCTACAAACTTCTATCAAACCTATCCACCAATGAGTTGTCTATACCATATTCTGCCTTCCTTCCTATGACTATCTGTGCTCCTATTTAAGCCCAACCACTCTTCTTGTACCCTAGACCCCATACTCCTCACTGACTAAAGGACCCTCTCCACCAATTCTCCCTTAATTTTTTTTTCCTTCTTTATTAACTCATTCCCATCAGCATGCAAGATGCTGTTATTCTCCCCATTTTAAAACACAAAATACAACAAATCTTTGCTTGACTCCACTTCCCCGTCAAGTTTCATGTTTCTGCCTCCATCTATAGTAAAGATCATTGGAAAAATTTTTTCCTCTTTTCTTCTCCTCTCACATTTTCTAAAATCCACTCTAGTTAAGCTTTCAAGCTAATCATTCTCCTGGAATAAGTTTCAACAAGATCACCAATGACTTTCTCTAAATCCAAAGGTCAATTTTCAGGACTCAGCTTCATTGATATATCAAAAACATTTAACAAAGTTGATCATTCTCATCTTCTTGAAACATTTTCATCAGTTAGTTTGGTTTTCTTCCCTTCACTGACCACTCCTTTTATCTCCTTGCTGATCATCATCTTCTCCCCAATCTGTGGACTTCTTTTTTCCAATTATATTCACTCAGACCTTGGACTTCTTTTTTTCTAATTATATTCATTCTTTTAGTGCTCACATCCAGTTTACCATCAATACACTAAATGACTCCCAAATTTATATTTCCAAGCCAGAGCCTTCCCTGAACTCCATACTCATATATCCAACTGCCTACTCAACAGCTTCATTTTGATGTCTAACAGGCATCAAACTTAACATGGCCAAAACTGAACTCATCTTTCACCCAAACATTTATTTCTCATGCAGTGTTCCCTATCTCAGTAAATAGGAACTCTATTCTTCCAGTTCTGTTCTTTTTCTTTTTTTGGCAAAAATCTTAATGACATCCTTGATTTTCTCTTCTTATATACTTCATAAATAATCTCATGAGTAAAACCTGTCAGCTTGACTTCAAAACACTTCCAGAATCCAAACACTTCTCACACTTCCACTGCTACTATTCTGATGCAAGCCATCACCACCTCTTGCCTGGCTTACTGAAGAAACTATCCACGCCACCCTACAGTCTATTCCTCAAAAGAGATAAATTAATCCTTTTAAAATATGTCATAATGTCACCTCTACACTCAAAATTCTCTAATATCTTCACATTTTATTCAAGAGTTTTATAAAAGGCCAAAGTCCTTAGAGTAACCTTTAAGGTCCTAGTTCTCTGCATATCCACACCCTGCCTCATTCCTTTCTGTCACCTCTTTCAAGTCTTTGAGGAAATGTCACCTTTTCAAGGAGGCTTACAGTATTTAAAAATGCAATCTCCATTGCCACTACTCCCTTATGCAACTACACAGCAATGGAACCAACCCCAAGATCACATTTAGAGCATTGTTCCGAGAATCAAAACATCTGGCCATGTCAGTTAAACTGCTGGTATGTTATTCCTATACTGGCCCCTTCTCCCACTCTACAACCACACACTGAAGCTGGGCAGAGTATTTGTAACTGAAGAGACAAGACATTTATTCATGTGACTTCTGCCTGTAACTTAAAAAATATTATTTGGTAGTGCTGCTCTGATACATGATGATGTGAGGTTAAATTTCTACCAAAACCAACTTAATCTACTGCTTTAAACTCATGAAATTTTCAGTATGCTCTACTATAAAAAAACACAGGATTTAGGAGTGGCATTGAAATTATACTGTAATTTGTCATTTAAAAGGTTGCTTCTCTCTTTTAGAATTATCAGAATTGGCTTGTTAAAAAAAGAGCAGATCAGTGATTGTTTTATTGCTATATTCTTACTGGTTGTTCTTGACTGATAAAATTCAGATACAGATAGTATAAAGTGAGACCAAGATTTGTTTGGAATTTCTCACTTTAAGCTATTGAGAAACAACTGGCAATGACTGCAGCTCAGGCCCATGCTACGGTAATGAAGCCCACCAAAATCAGATACCAGAACTAGACATTTAACATATTCAAATAATCTACTAAAATAATGGAAATAAATATACATGCATTAAGAAGCACTCAGAGTGCTCTGGTATCAACTGTATGAAGTTTTTATCTAACTAAATCATTTGCAGTTCATGGGTATACACATAAAGCCTACAATATGAATGAAAGATGGGCAAAGGGTAAAGACAGCATGAACAAATTGTTAATTAAGAATACAGTGGAACTCTTTAGAGTTCTGTTAAACAATAACTACTTAACAAAATAGAAGTCTTGGGAGGGACTTGGGAATACAGGGGAGTAGATAAATGCCATGAAATGCAACCTTGTACAACTTATAACCCCTTTTTTTCCTCTTTCTTCCCTTGATAGGACAATTAGGCAAAAAACCAGCAAGGCCAGAGTAGACTTAAACATCATCATCAGCCAATTTTACCTGATGGAATTTATAGAATACTCCACCCAACAACAGCATATCTTTATATTTGGACATAAGTCCTATATCAATAACTCTGAAAACTCAACTGTAAAAAAACCCCAATCAATCCAACTAACAAATGGGCAAAAGAAAGGAGGAGGCATTACGCTAAAGAGGATATGCTTATTTTACCAAGTAAGCATATGAAAAGGTGCTCAACTTCAGTGGCCATTAGGAAAATGCAAATTTAAAACCACCATAAGATACCACTTCACAAACACCAGAAGGGCTATAATCAAATGCTGACAATACCAAGTACAGGCAAGGATGTATAAGCTGGAATTCTAGTACTTTCCTAGTAGGAATGTAGAACAGCATAAACACTTAGAAAGGAAAGGTTTCATCATTTATTAAAGAGTTAAACATGAACTTACATACGACCCAACAATTCCACTCCTAAGAATCTTCCCAAGAAAAATGAGGGACCGGTCCCATGGCCTAGTGGTTAAGTTCAGGGTGCTCTGCTTCGGCAGCCCAGGGTTCAGTTCCCAGGTGCAGACCTACACCACTCGTCGACATCCATGCTATGGCAGTGTGCCACATACAAAATAGAGGAAGACTGGTACAGATGTTAGCTCAAGGTAAATCTTCCTTAAGCAAAAAGAGGAAAATCGGCAACAGATGTTAGCTCAGGGCCAATCTTCCTCAGCCAAAAAAAAGAAAAATGAAAACATGCCCACACAAAGACTTGTATTTGAATATTCACAGAAGCATTATTCATAATTGCCAACAAGGTGAAATATC
Organism: Equus asinus; assembly: GCF_041296235.1. Classification (NCBI taxonomy): domain Eukaryota; kingdom Metazoa; phylum Chordata; class Mammalia; order Perissodactyla; family Equidae; genus Equus; species Equus asinus. The sequence goes on along the minus strand of NC_091791.1, from coordinate 146,701,039 downwards.
CATACAATGGTATACTACTTAGCAATAAAGGACAAGCTAAGGATAACACGTAACATTGCTGGACCTCAAAAACATTACGCCAAGTGGAAAATGCCAGGCACATAGGATTATATGTTCCATTTACACAAAATTTCTAGAAAAGCCAAAACCATAGAAATAGTAAGTTTCGTAACAGCCATGGGCTGAGTTAGAGTAGGGATAAACTGCAAACAAAAACAAGGACTTTGTGAGGTGATAGAAGTGTTCTCAAATTGGATTGTAGTAGTTATAAAACTAAATAAATTGGGGCCAGCCTGGTGGCTCAGCGGTTAAGTGCACATTCCACTTCAGCGGCCCAAGGTTCACTGGTTCAGATCCCGGGTGCAGACATGGCACTGCTTGGCAAGCCATGCTGTGGCAGGCATCCCACATATAAAGTAGAGGAAGATGGTCAAGGATGTTAGCTCAGGGCCAGTCTTCCTCAGCAAAAAGAGGAGGATTGGCAGCAGATGTTAGCTCAGGGCTAATCTTCCTCACACACACACACACACACACACACAAAAACACTAAATAAATTTATTAAAAACCAGCAAATCCGTACACTTACAAAGGGAAAATTTTATAGTATATGCATTATACCACAATAAAGCTGCTTAAAAGCACAGGCAGGTTATTAAAAGACATGTAAAACAGAATGAGGAGGTCAAATGTATGTTTAATCAGAGTTCCAGAAGGAGAAAAGGGAAGAATAGGAAGAGGCAATGTTTAAAGAGATGATGAGACCTTCCCAGAACTGATGAAAAACACCAAACCAGAGAATCTAAAAACTCAATTCCTACACAGGATTTTTAAAAAGAAATCCACATGTAGGTATGTATTAGTGTAACTTCACAACATGAAGAGAAAGAAAAGAACTTAAAATACAGTTAATTTAGAAAAGGTCAGAGGTAGAACATTCCAGAAATGATCTTTTATTATCTTTAGCACAATGCCTGGCACATAGTTACAAGTTTTTACTTATAAAACACCTTGAGGGATATGCTTTCAAATGTAAACTCCCTGAAGATAGTGGCTGTTTATAAATTGTTTTGTACAACAAATGAAGGTCAAAGGAGTACAAAACCCACCAGGAGGGTTTATAGGCTCAACTAGAGATTAGCCTCCCAAAATACTATAGGCCACACTTAGCACCAGCCTCCTAGAAAAACACATGAGTGGGTCACTGATTGCCAATCAGGCAGCATCAACTGTTCTTCTTTAGTGGGAGTCCTTGGATCAACCATGCAGCAGACAGCTCAAGTGCAAGGTAACAAGATAACACTGAGTAGGTAGAGGATCTGCCCTTGCCTCATGCCCCTCAAAAGTCAGTAACTCTTGTAATAACCACATAGACACGGATCTAAGGTCCCCTCAAGGCCAGTTACAGGAATCACTGCAAACAGGAAAACCCAAAGCTATGACTTCTCTCTAACTAGATATTTCGAGTTTCCCAATCCACATATAATTGACCCACACATCACGTAAAAAATGTTGCCTAAAAACAGTTGACACTGTATCTTTTGTAAACCCTTTGCCTCAAATGCATGTAACAAGAAGAGATAACTTCAATTAGCAGAATGAGTGTGTTTGTCAGGCCCCCTTCTAAATATTTTATATGCATTACCTCATCCTATGCTCACAGTAATCCTATGAATTGGGTACTATTAGTATTCCCATATTACAGATGCAGAGACTTAGTTAGACACAGAAGTTGGGGAATCGTCAAAAGTCACACAATTAATAGTTCGCCCTGGCTCCAAAGCCTCTACTGACTTTTTAAGAGAAATTTAAGATAAGCATTTCAAAATCACTTGATATACTTTAAATAACCCGCCTTTGTTACATCTTTTTTGAAACCAATAAGTAGAAATACACGAAATATTTTCAAAAGGCAAACTCTTATGTGATCTCTCTGTATATACTTTTCTGAACATAGAAAAAACCAAATAGAACAGAAGGGTTAACATACCACTCCTAAAAGGTATTATTAATTACTAACTACTGTTAACCAGTATTAGCTTTCCCTCTTTTCTTTCTGCTCTTCTGCTCCTCAGCAATAGACTGTCTGAAGCAACTCCAACTATAGTTATTCAAATGGGGCTGGGGATAGGTATGGAGGAATTAGACCAAGAGATTTCAAAATGACTGCTCTACAGCAATGAACTAATGCCCAGTTAAGTCTAAATGGTGGCTTGCAAAACTTTGGATAGTTATTAATTGAAATACTCATAAAAATGAATCACAGGTATATACTTTTCATAGCTTATGCCTTTCTACTAAATGTAAATAAAAATATTTTCACTGACATTTTTACTTGAGATAGTTATACACAGAAGAAAAACGAATCCCAAGTAGCATTTAACATAAGAAATGATCAGAGCTTTCTTTAGGAAGATTAATCTGGCAGGGAGACAAGTGAAAGTAAACCACAGCCACTAGTTTTTGGGGGAAGGGCAATGGGGGCCTGGACTAGTAAAGGAATTGATACAACAAAATTTCCAAATCCAATGTCTTAGAAAAAATAAGCACTACAGATTGATTATTAATATAGTCCTGGTTTCTCATGCTTTCTTCAGATTCACCTCCACGCTTATTTTCCAACCACACATGCAACTTATGGGACCCCAATGAACACTTTTCCCTTTAAACTGATGCTTCCCTCAATTTCCCCACTTACTACAGAAGTATGGCTATACTCTAAATGAGGGATCAGCAATTTTTTCTATAAAGGACAAGACAGTAAATACTATAGGCTTTTTAGACCACACAGTGTCTCTGTCACATACTCTGTTTGGTTTTAAAATGTAAGAACCATTCTTAGCTCAAGGCCATACAAAACAGGCCTTGGCCAGATTTGGCCCACATGGCATATTTGCCAATCCACGCAAACCTAAATCCCACAAAGTATGGGTCTTTCACATTTCCAGAGTCAATTCAATCCAAGAAGCATGCGCAAAGCCTTCAGATTCTTCCCCTATACTGTTTCTTGGACACTAATGTCTCTTCTAACCAATTCTACAATCCCAGTAGATTCTTGTTATTAAAAGTTGCTTTTCAGTGAGGAAAAAAAGGGTGGGATTAAAAAGTTTTAGACGTACATTAACAAAGTTATTTTTCCTGCAGGAATTTCAATAGAAAAAGTATTTAAATACCCATATAGATGTAAACCATAAAACCTAAACATCACTGAGTACAAAATGTAGTGTTTGAGTACATATATCTAGCTTTTTTCCAGAAATAAGTGTCTTTTCCAATTATTGCCAACCTAAGACCCTTTAGTCACTTTTAGCACTCGTTTTTGTTTTTTATGAGAAAATATAAAACCACTCAAAACAGGAATGTTGTTGGATTCCAGGACCTAGTACAAATCTTGCTCACAAGTTAGTTTCATTTTATCGTTTTCATTAAATTGTGTCACTCCCATGCTCACAAATTCTTATCAAATTTTGTGCCTACAGGGACACAACATTAGCATGTTTCAAGACTATCACCTACAGCTTCCTCTACCTTATCCACCAATTTTGTTTAGTTCAAGGGCTTACTGCCTCTTATTCTGTTTCTGTAACCACAGAATGTAAATACATTCTCCCCAAACACAGCATTCTTGTTGTTCATGGCCTTTACTTATTGCATTAGGGATTGGGTTCACATACCCCAGGTGATAGCCATAAATCCTTCCCCACAATAGTTTCTGTACTTTTTGAAATTCTGAGTTTCTAGGCTGCCATCAGTTACTCAATCAAATGTGCCCTGGATTATAAATACATACATAAAATTCCTAATTTTACACCTCTCTTCTTCTTTTGCTAGGATGCATTATTGAATTTTACCAAAAGGTGGCACACTACCAACACAAATCTGAAAATTCTTAAGCTTAAATTGTTCTAGGTAAAGTAAAAACTAACTATAATCACAGAACTCTAGCACTAGAAGGAAACTTAAAGATCACTTAGTGATCTTCAGTGGTTAGCGAGCACACATCCTGGAGTCAGATTAACGTGAGTCAGAATTCTAGCTTTGTTGTTTATTCTCTATGCAACCTTAATTAAGCATGTTTCTTAACTTTTGTTTCCTTACCTGTAAAACAGGATACTAACAGTACCTATCTCACGTTGCTCTGAAGATTAAACAAAACAATCCATACAAGGTGCTTTTAGCACAATGCCCGGCACGTAGTCAAATCTCAACAATGCCTCAAAATTCCATAAATTATAAATTCTTCTTATCTGTCTACTAGCAATATGGGTACATATGTTACAAGTAAACCCTCTAATCACATCCCACTCTCCAAACAAATCTGTAGCAGCACATCCTTCTTGTCTAGATTCTGATGGCAAAAATTGGGAAAAACATCTATGGGGGTTCTCTCTGACTAACCCTCCCACAGATAACAAAGATAAACTCTGGACAAAATAAAAACAAAAAAACGACTACTTATTGTAATCACTCACGGGCACTGAATAGCAATCAACAGGAGGCAAAAATTGGACAGTCTATACTTGCAATAAAGGAACAGCACTGAGTGAGTTTCCCATTTTCTAAGGCTTTTTGCCTGAAGAATGGCCACCGCTCCACATCTATTGAACAGCTAAAACTCCAATAGGAATCCAAGTACTACTGGCTTGAAGAACCAGAACACCAGGTTCAAAGCATCAACAGCAGCTAGAAAGTGATGTGAAAAGTCCTGCAAAGGAGACAGTCACAGAAAGGGAGCCCTAAATGCTGCAAATTAACTCTGCTCAAATCTCTGGGTGACCCATGAAGTATGTATATATGGGGCAGACTCAAAGCAGCCCAGTTAAGAATAAAATAACTTGGGGCCGGCCCATTGGCGCAGTAGTTAAGTGCGCACGTTCTGCTTTGGCGGCCCAGGGTTCGCCAGTTTGGATCCCAGGTGCGGACATAGCACTGCTTGGCACGCCATGCTGTGGTAGGCACCCCACATATAAAGTAGAGGAAGATGGGCACAGATGTTAGCTCAGGGCCAGTCTTCCTCAGAAAAAAGAGGAGGATTGGCAGCAGTTAGCTCAGGGCTAATCTTCCTTAAAAAAAAGAAAAGAATAAAATAACTGAAGAGATTATTTTTGCTGCCCACTAAAGGAGACAGAGTCTGATATTTGAGTACAGTCAAGTTAATCAACTCCTATCTTAGTCTGCTCAGACTGCCATAACAAATATCCTAAGACTGAGTGGCTTTAAACAACCAAAATTCATTTTCTCACAGTTCTAAAGAATGGAATCCAAGATCAAGGTGTCAGCAGAGTTGGTGTGTGGTGAGTGTCTCCTTGGGTTGCAGACAGCTGTCTTTTCTTGATGTCCTCACAGATGGTAGAGAGACAGCAAGCTCCCTGGTGTCTCTTCTTATAAGGGCCCTATGCTCATCACCTCATCTAACCCTAATTACCTCCCAAAGGGCCCATGTCCAAATACTATCACATTGGGAGTTACGGCTTCAACACTGAATTTGGGGGGAGGAGACACACACACAAATACTCAGTCTATAACAACTAATTAAAAAAAATCAAGTCTTCAGAGGACTATAATAGAACCCAGCATCTCTACAAGGTAACATTCACAATGTCTCTGATACAATCCAAAATTACTAAATATAAGAAGAAACAGGAAAATGTGACCCATACTGAAAAGAAAAGGTAATCAAATTAAAGAGGGGTTTGCCTACTAAGAAAACGCATATGCCTAAAAAAAAATTAAATGATACTACAGACCTAAAAACTTCAAGTTATGCGATAAATTTGTACATAAGTCAACACGCCTGCTAAAAAGGCACAGACAATGACAGAAGAAATTAAGGCTAACCCAAAGCAAAATGTTGAAATAGGCTGGCACTCTCTGACTTCCTCTATCAGAGTCCAATTCATTTCACTTTCTGGCACTGTTATAGGCCCTTACTGTAGAGTTCTGCTCTTACCCTTAACTGGCTGCCAGCTACTTAAGTAATTAACTAATAATTAGATACTACTGATAATTCAGATGTGAACCCTCTAAGAGGGTTTTCGGTTTTTTGAAGAAGAAGAAGAAGATTAGTCCTGAGCTAACATGCACCGCCACCAATCCTGTTTTTTTCTGAGGAAGACTGGCCCTGAGCTAACACCCGTGGCCAACTTCCTCTACTTTGTATGTGGGACGCCTGCCACAGCATGGCTTGCCAAGCAGTGCGTAGGTCCGCACCCAGGATCTGAACTGGCGAACCTCGGGCCACCAAAGCAGAACCTGCAAACTTAAGCTCTGTGCCACCAGGCTGGCCCCATAAGAGGGTTCTAAAACACTGTTGAAAAGCCTCTGTGGAATGACAAACAGTTGGTAAAGCTTTATATGTTAAAAAATTAAACTGAATCAAACTCAGACCATGACTATATTTGTAAAGAGAGTCCTACTACACCCAACCTTACTTTCTGTTGGTTTTGCTTCCCTGTTGACCTCACACATATTGCTATCCTGATTGTTTAACAGCCCAGTATTATCCCAGATTTGTGGGACACAAAACGTTTGACAAAGAGAAGTGTGAGCATGGACTCCAAGATATTAAATAAATGAACACTAGGCACATGGAGTCTTAAAAATGGCCAACCGAGGGCCCGGCCCCATGGCTGAGTGGTGAAGTTCCCGCACTCCACTGAGGCGGCCCAGGGTTTCACCAGTTCAAATCCTGGGCATGGACATGGCACCGCTCATTAAGCCATGCTGAGGTGGCGTCCCACATGCCACAACTAGAAGGACCCACAACTAAGAATATACAACTATGTACTGGGGGGCTTTGGGGAGAAAAAGGAAAGAAATTAAATCTTCAAAAAAAAAAATGGCCAACCTCAACTTAGCTCAAACAGTAGTAATTTTTTCCTCAGGCATTCTAGATAAAGTCTTAAAAGAATAATTCATTTTAACATAAAGAATTATTAGTAAAATGAAAAGGGATCAAAACTCATCTTCTTAGGATAAAAGAGGTAATAAGTATGTTGGCCAAAAAAAAAATCGAACATTTAAAATTTCTTATGCAAAGTCAAGAAACTTTACCTAAACACCTATGATTGCTAAAAAAGCAAAATAAATATATTGACACAGGAGAAGACAGACAGAACAATGAAATAAATAGCTTAGAAACAGAAACTTCCATTTAGGAAACTTGGCATGTGATGAAGACAAATACCAATCAGGAGAAGATATTAACTATTATACTATATATATATATATATATATATATATATATATATATATATATACACACACACACACATATATGAACTATCACACTAAATCGAAAAATGAATACTAGATGGATTAAAGTCAAAATGCGAAAAGTAAAACTTTAAAACTTCTGCAAAACAAAGAATAAATATTATGACCTCAGGATAAGAAAAAGTACATGGTATAAAGAAAATACTGATAAATTATTACAGTAAAATTAAAAACCAATGTAGGGGGCCAGCCCTGCGGTCTAGTGGCTAAGTTTGGCACGTTCCACTTCCATGGCCCGGGTTCAGTTCCTGGGGGCAGATCTACACCACTTGTCAGTGGCCATGCTATGGCTGTGACCCACAAACAAAACAGAGGAAGACTGGCACAGATGTTAGCTCAGGGACAATCTTCCTCAGGCAAAAAGAGGAAGATTGGTGACAGATGTTAGCTCAGGGTCGATCTCCCTCAGGGGGAAAAAAAAACAATGTATATCAATGCCTAAAACTAAATAAATAGCCTACCATTAACAAAGTGAAAAATTAAAAAGCTAAAGACTGAAGAAGATATTTGCAACCCATAAAACCAAATAAGATTAGTATCCAGGATACATAAACAACTTCTACAAGTAAATAAAAAAGAAAGGATAACCCAACAGAAAATTGAGCAAAGGTTATAAACAGGCAATTCACCAGAAAGGAGGCAACCACAGCCAAAAACCTGTAACCTGAAATGACATTCAACATTATTAGTAGCCAGGGACATGCAAATTAAAACAATGAGGAACTATCTAACATTCATGAGTCTGGCAAAATAAAAGAACCTAATCAACAAAGTGTTGGCAAAGATGTTGGGAAAAAATGGGAATTCTCATATACTTTTATAGAGAGTGTAAACCACACAATTATTTTGGTCAACACTTTGGCAAGATCTATAAAGTTTAAGATGCAGCTACCCTACAACCCAGCAACTCTACTTCTAGATATACGTACCCTAGAAAAATCCTCACACTTGTACTTTAGATGATACATTCAAGAAGCCTCCACTATTTTTTGTTAAAAAAAAAAAAAAGACAAAAAACCTGGAAACAACCTAAATGCCTTCTAACAGTAAAATGGACAACATATAGCATATTTGTATAATACAATAATATAGAGCAGTCAAAAGTTACAAACTAGACCTTACATGTATTAACATGAATAAACCTCCAAAACCTAATGTTGACTAAAAGGAAAACAACAAAATCCATAAAAAGATGTACATGATTTCATATACATAAAATTTAGGAATATCAAAAAATCATTATATATTATATATAATCTTTGTGACAACACTAAAAAGGCATGCAAAGGAACAATAAAGACTAAATTTAGGATGATGATATGTCTGCAGAAGTAGAAAGTAGAATAGGATTTTGATGGGGTACACGGGAGGCTTCAATTTTATCTGTAATATTTTATTGCTTAAGCTGGGTGGTAGGTACATGGATATTATGATACCTATATTATGATTTTTACACTTTATATATCTGAATTCCATAACAAAGACAGAATTACCAAAGAAGTCAAATTATATACATTTATTTTAAAATATTATGTACTTGCATCAACAGTACAATTTAAATTCTTCACTTTTATTCCTGGCTCCTTGTTACCTAATAAAATATTTTTCCCAAAACAACAGAATATGTTGAATTAAATGGATCCATCACATATAGCCAATTCAATGACCGATGATATGTTTTCAGATAATGTCACAAAAATTAATCTGAAAGAGAGAAATCTAAAGAAAACATTAGGACATTCTCTATTACAAAACTCAAGCCTTTATATTGTGAGTAATCCATATCAACCCATTCTCTATCCTTGAGTAGTGTGATGATACTTTGTTGATAGATTCATGATAGGTTTCTATGGTTTTTATTAAAGAGTTCTACCCATCACAGAAACCTATTTAGTTTAATTAAAGGCTTTTCCAATCTACTAAAGATCCCCTCAGACCAGGAAGTCTGCACTTTGCCAAAATACAATGTATACAATTGAGTTGTGAATAACCTATCCTAAGGTTATTACATGGAAATTTAGTCATAAAGGAAATTCTACTAGGTTTTATAGCTTTTGAAGAAAATATAGTATAATAAATGTTTTTTAAAAGGTAATATTTTTTTATAATGTACAACTGAAATTTCACAAGGTTGTAAACTATCATAATCTTAAAAAAAGTAACACTTTTTAAAATGACATTAACCTTTTTAATTAACATAACATCTGTCATCTGAGATCTCACAAATATACATGCCCCTGAATATCAAGATCCTTCTCCAAGTTTCTATAATTTGGCAAGTCAACACTTACTCTAACACTTATTAGCCTTATGACCTTTGGTGAGTGATTCTGCTTCTCTGTCCCTTATATAAATAATGGAGAAAAAGTGTCTACTTCAGAGAGTTTTCTTGAGAGTTAATATATGTGATACATGTAAAACATTTAGAACAACAGCCACAGCTAAAGGATAATACATGTTAGCTAATATCATGAAAATCTGTCTAAAGTCTATCATGTACACACTTCTCTTAGTCTAGAGTACCTTCTGGCTATTGGGTATGCTAAATTATACTCTTAAAGACAAGGAAGACCGTTGGTTCACATACTAAAGGGTAATTTACAGCCTATCTTTCTAGTCTAGTTAATGTTCCTCCAACCTCCTCCTTATAGGAACAGTTTGGTTCTCAGATAACTTTCCTTCCACCATTCTCAACATACTACCAAATTGTCAGAGGAAAGTAGGTAACTAAGCTTACTAAATTTCACTTCTCATGTATTTTTCAATCGGTGAACTCTAGGCTCAAGATTGATATATTCCCGATAATGGCTTGGCTCAAAAGACTTTTTTCTTTCCATGAGGAGCTGGGTTTCCAACGTTGAGGTTTCCAGAAGTCTGGCAGCTGGACAGTCAAGGTGTTAAGTTATTGACACGTTTTCATGATGCAAGGATGGACAAATAGTGTTTACAGTCTTTAATCTTCATATTGTTCCTGAGGTCAAATAGAGGAAAGATCATCATCTGCCTTTTACAGAAAGAGTAACAGTGATGCTCATAAAAGAGTGTGACTTGGCAAAAATGCTCAGGTGAAGAGATAAGCCAGGTGATAGACAAGGTGAAGCCTATCAACTTCAAAGAACTGCTTACCGCCATATACCAAAATTTCTTCAACGTGGTTCTAAAACCTCTAAATGGTCAGGAAACTAAACACACATTCCCCAAAAACATCCAGAGTAATTTTCTAAATCCAAGATGAACTGAACCAAAGGGTCAACAAAATATCTAAAAGTACTAACTTAACTCAAATTAGAACCAGTCATTTCTCATAAACTAGAAGAGGTCCAACCAATTCTCCAAGTCAAACATTTCATTCATATTCAAACTAATCGAATAATGTAAAGCCCCTTCTAAAAGTGACATATGGAAGTTCTTTTATATCAACTCACATAAATGACTCAATTCAAATCCCCACAGATAGCCAAATGATGCTCATATTCTAAAGTAATCTTAACCACTCTGAATTTTGCTTTCAGGTACCATACTTAAAACAGACATTTAAGGAACAGTCACTCAAAAAAAAGACGACTGTAAAATTTAATCACAGGCTGAGAGCTTCCTCCAAAGAGAAAGGGGAAAGAGAAACTCAGAATGAAGTAACACATCAATGGTAATAATCATCAATGGCTACTACTGATACTATTATATGAATGTCTGACAGGGAACTTCACAACTGAAAGATAAGGCAGCTGACACCACCAAGCGACTGGTCAATCTTGTTTTGTTTGTTTGTTTTTTTGAGGAAGATTAGCCCTGAGCTAATATTCGTGCCCATATTCCTCTGCTTTATATGTGGGACCCCTACCACAGCATGGCTTTTGCCAAGCAGTGCCATGTCTGCACCTGGGATCCGAACAGGTGAGCCCCAGGCCCCGAGAAGGGGAACGTGCAAACTTAACTGCTGCGCCACCAGGCCAGCCCCGCAATTGGTCAATCTTAACATCAGAAAAAAGAAAAACAACCAGACAGCAGAAGCCTCTTAATGTGCTGCAATTCAAAGTACATAGAACTACCTGTGAAGTATTCTTGCCAAAATATCAAACTAGAATCTGATCGAGTCTTTAGATTAACCACTAATTTACAGGAAATACAGAGGAGAAAGGAACACGTTACATGACAGTATATGGATGCATTCAACAAAATCCAAACTGTGGGAAATTCTACAGGGCAAATGATCCAAACCTTTTCAATAAATAAATGGTAAATGACAAGACAAGAAAAGAAGGAGGTACTGGAGACTGAAAGACTTACTTATCAACCAAGTGCTGTGTGAAATTCTTTGGATTCTGACTGAACAAACCAACTGAAAAAAATGAGACAACCAGGGAAATACATTGAATAGTTAATGATTTTAAAGGATTATTAATTTTTTAGGTGTGCTAATAGTCCTGTGGATATGCTAAGAGCCCTTATTTCTTTAGAGATACGCACAATTAAGTATTTGTAGATGAGATATGTCTGGGATCTGCTTTTAAATTATCCAGTTGAGGGGGAATGGGAGGGATAATAGAAGAAATAAAATTCACATGTTTCAAACTGTTGAAACTGGTTACAGGTATATGATGATTCACTTTATTATTATATCTCTGTATGTTTGAAATCTCCCATTTTAGAATGTTAGAGAGTATCAGAGCACTAGATCAAAACTATCTATAACGGGTAAAACTCAAAGTTAAATTTTGCAAGTGCTTGCTTCAATAGACCTTCATTTAAAAATCAAAACCAAAAATGCACATTTTAAGTATGGCCTTTAATATTAAATTTGCACATTTTAAGTAATGAGTTCAACTATTACGTGTTTTCATTTTATGTCTTGTTCTTATTATTGACATTTGCCAACACACACATGCACACTCACACACACTACTCCACAAAAGTAACCAAGTTCTGAATATTTCAACTGTTAAACATCTTAATCTGTTCCTTCTTTTTTTACTACTACTTTATTTCAAGCCCCTAACATTTTGGTCAGAGTCTTGCTATAGCCTCCTCCTTATGGGTCTCTCTCTTTTCACTTTAAAGACACACCAATTCACCCTCCATAGTGTTTCCTTAAGTGATTCACCAACATCTCCAGAACAAACTCCAAACTCCTTTGTATCCATTGCCCTCAGAAATCTGGTCCTTGCCTATTTTTCTAACACTCACACCAGTACCCCATATCATCCCATATTCCACTCACTCCAATCTACGTACAGTACCTGCACAGTAGTTCCCAGAATAAACTAAGGATGCTCTTCTCTTCTAAAGCTCAGTTGCCCTTAGACTTAAATCGCCAATGAAACACTCCTTCTATTTCCAAGTTAATTCCGATAGCTATTGACTTCAAGACTCACCTCTACTATAAGCTCCTTTGCAAGCCTACCCAGGCCTTCCTTTCTCTCTCCCTGATTACCTTATACTTTCACAGTAATCTATGCAATAGTTTCACACTATCCCTTTTTCTGCATATTCACACTGCCCTTGAAGACTATTAAGTATCACAGTGCCCGCGCAACATAGTAGACACTAAATGTTTGTTTTATGAAGTAATATATGCATCTTCCATTGACAAAAGACAGGTAGATCTTTTATAAATTACATTTATAAATATAAGCTGTTTTAAAGTGGGAAACTTGTCTAACACACCTTTGTTCCTCCAATGCCTATAATAGTGCTTGAAATATATTAAACATTAAATGAGTGATTGTCAAACAAAACAAATTTTTCCGGTAGTCATGGCAGATAATTTTGTACAAAATTTGACTCCACTCCAGTTTCTGAACTTGTATTTCTTGGTATTTTGTTTTGCATTGTTTTTTGGTGAATTGGCTGATTAGTTTTAAATGTTTTTAAAATGTAGAAAAATTTTGTATGCTTACTTTCAGTGTCAAAGAAGAAAGTGATTACCAGAAGCAAATGCCTTAAATAAGAGTTTACAGTAAGAATTAAAGTGTAGATACAACATACTTAGGTGAACTTTTAGCCTAAAAGTTGAGGAGGCTCAACAAATTATCATTATTGGAGAACCCCAGTTTTAGGTTATCCTAAGCTTTCACTATAATTTAATTGGAAATTGAAAAGAAAATAACACAATTCAGTAGCTGTCAGGATGCAAGTAATGTAAAAAATAAAATAAAATCAGAGCATTAATTTCAAATTTTAAAGTGAGAATTTCTCCCTGTAGAATCAACAGGATTGTTAACAGCAGGTACAAACAATACTGAGTTCCTATTATGGGCCAAGTACAGTGCGCGATTCATGTATAAAAACATACTGTTTAGGGGAGCGCATCTGCTATAAAAAAGACTGGACATAAATGGAAAGGCAGGAGAAACACAGAACACGTCCTAATTTCTGAAGGCTGGGTTTCAAAGTATGTAGATAGGAGGACATCAAGGTAAGAGGTTAGATTTAAGAAGAGCACCTGAGGTAAGACTAACACTTAGAGACTTTCATTAGAAAGTCACCAGATCCAAAGGTGCCTGTTGCTGTAATAAAACCTTAGGAAGTAATGGTTCTGAAGATGATGAATCATCTTCATTTCCATCTTCTAACGTATCTAAATTTTTTCAAAACACCAAAATGATTGGTTCAAATTAACTCTATTTACCATCTAAAGAGGAAAACCAGACACATCACTGAAGAGTCACTATTAATGGTTTGCTTTTTTAAACAAAACGCACTTTGACTCAACTCTTCCCCCTAAAACAGATTTCCTGAAAATCCATTTAAGTAATAAATTTAAAAATTTAGCGTCGGAAGAGAAACTTAAGAAATCCTTCTTTTAAAAATCAGGAAAGAGGTAAAATGACGTTTTTATTGACTTTACATTACGAAAGAAGGTGGAAAATAGTGGAAGGTGCACTATTTATCCGAAGTATAACTGTATTCGTGGTTTCAGTTCTGTACGGCACTTGATTTAGCTTCTAGAGAAAAGTAAACCTGCCAGACTCCAGCAGAGGGAGAATTGTTTGCAGGAAGCCGATCAAGTTAAGTACTGACCAGAAATACCTACCCAGCTCTTCACGTCCCTGATCTAACTAACTCTCATTTGTAAGATATCTTTAAATTTGATCCCAGGACCTAACAAAAAAGCTCTCTCAAAAGCTGCAATGCACCGCATCCCCCTCTCTCCACTCTGCGCCTTCGGTTTCAAACACCGACAACTCTTCTCTAAGGCAACGGATGAGGGAGTTCGCCAGAAATCCAGACGACACATCGCCTCGGGACCTACAGCAGCGCCCTCATAAAACCCTTAATGCTTGCTAAAGAAAATTCCAAACCACATCCACCGTCCACAGCGTCCAGTCCCTCCCCTCTGGCTCCAAAAGTAAAATGTACCTGTGGAGTGTCCGCTGCGCAGCACACAAGTCACGGCTCCAACCCAGTGTCCTCTACTCCCTTTTTGTTCCCTCCCTGCCCGCCCTCCCTTTGCATGCAGAACTTGAGCAGAGCATTTGGCTCCCTCGTCTGCCAGCAACTGGCGCCAGGAGGAACACATTCCCGGGGGATGCGGCGCTGGGAGCGCTGCATCTAGCGCGCTGCGGCCGCCGGCTCGGCCAGGTACTCCCCAGCCCGCGCCTCTGCCGCCTCGAGGGGCCCTCGCTGGAGCCACGGCTCCGCTCCGGGGATTCCCGCGACGAGCTGTCGCGTCAGATCTGCTAGCGGCTCCCTGCCCCTCACCCCCGAACGCAACACACGCCCGTCCCGCCAGGGCTAGTCCGGAAGCCTCCAGGCAGCGCGGAGGTCCCTCGCCCCGGGAAGCACGGCGGCGCGCACACACGCTGGCCCGCCAGGTCCTCCCCTTCCCGGCCCGCACCCGCAGGGCCATTCCCCGCCCGGCCTGCGTGGGTCCAGTACCATTCTCCTCACGGGGCGGTCTCCGGAAGGGCAGCAACTCCACCTCCTCCTCCTCCGCGGCCTGTAGCCATCTATCGGGAAGCGTCTCCGGAGGCGGCAGCAGAGGCCGCCGGACGAGGACAGCCCAGGGAAACCTTCTCAGCACTAACTCAGCTCCGGCGCTAGCAGCAGAAGCCGAGTCTTTCATAATTGTGCGACCAACTCCTCCGGGTGACTGGCCACAGGGACGCGCCCGCGCCCGCCTCCGCCGGCGACGGGGCTGTAGGCGGACCACGTGAGGGGCGCGTCGTGTGCGTCGCCGCCCGCCGGCCGGGTCACGTGAAGGGCGCGCGCTCCCTCCCTCCCAGGCCGCGGCCCTGCGCACGCGCGCACGCACCGTGCACGAGCACCCCCCGCCCCCCAATCCGTTCCTCTCCCGGTTTCCCGAGGCAGCCCGGGTGTCCTCCACAGGTCTCCGTGGAGTACCTAGGCGAGACTTGCACGAAGTCTGGCTCAGCCCAGGGGATGGAACTTGACGAAGCAATAGTTGAGGGTTACGGGTCCAGGTCTCTGGGATGCAGCGTGGAGTGGCAGCGTGGTCTCATCTACCCTAACGGGGCCTGGCCTCTGCCTGCTCTCTCGAGCGGCGTTTCCCAGCCCCTTCTCGGTGCCTCAAAGCGGATGGAGGCTTTCAGCACTCTCTCCTCGTCCAAAGTGCGAAATCATCTTCTTACCCCAAATCATGTTCTTCCTCTAACTTCCCTTGTATCTGCCTGCAAAATTTCTTCCTCTGGCTTTATCTGTGGGCACCATCCTTTCCTCCGGAGGGATCGCCCGCAGACACGCATGCACCACATAGCTTAACCAAAGACTATGGGTTGTTCTAACACCTGTCTTTCCTTTGCCTTTGCTATCATACCAGCCCAGATTTGACAATTTATTAGCGATAGGTTACTAAATGATGCTTTTCACACATCACCTTACTGTTCCCGAAAAACTTCAAGAGGAAAGAGTTTGACCCTCTGTGATCTGACTTTGATCTCTTTTTTTAAACAGCTTTATCGAGGAATAATTGACATGCAATAAGCTACACATATTTAAATGTATAACTTGATAAGTGTTGACATATGTATACACCCATGAAATCCCCACAATCAAGACAGTGAGTATATTCATCAGCCCCAAGTTTCCTTCTTGCCCTTTGTAAACCCCCATCCTGTCCCTCCCCATCCCCACCCCTCAGCAACTACTAATCTGCTTTCTGTCACTATAGATTTGTTTGCATATTCCAGAGTTTTATATAATGGAATCATAAAATGTGCTATTTTTTTTTTGGTCTGGCTTCTTTCACCAAGTGTAACTGTATGTTATGTTATGCAGTTCACTGAAGTAGGATCTTCTCTCCAACAAAACTGAATCACCCGTTGTTTTCCCTAACAAGCTTTGGCCATGCTTGTGAACAATCTTCAGGTGTTGTGTATTCTTTCCCCCTCTGGCAGGTCCAGCAGGACCAATGTTAAAAAATGTTTTCATACATGCGTCATACCGTTCCTACTACATTATCAGACCCTTGGGGAAGGGATCTTAGCTAATTTATGTATATAGTCAATAAATGTTTATTATCTAGATCTCAAGCTGGGCCTACGCATGTCCTGCCTTTAGGGAGTTTATAATCTAAAAGGTGGAGACAAACCAGAAAATCAAAATATAATGAGAGAAGAGTACGTTGTTTTCCTCAGTCTTTGTGACTCTGCCTTTTTGTACCCACAAGTGCTTCACTCCTTGCTTGGGTGATATAGGAAGGAAACAAGAACAGCTCTGTGACACGTGATCTCCAGAACTCTTTGGTAAATGGGAGCATTTAGTTTAGAGTTAGAAATGGGGAACAGGATTATTCCTTAATTGAATTAATGAAAAAAAAATTATTAATTTACAGGTGATCAGACAGCCCTGGAGTTCACATATGCTAACTGACAGAGAGCAATCAATTCATTTTTTAAAAAGTATTGAGTTCCTAAGAATATATCAGGAACAGTCCTGTTCAATGTTCAGTGATGAACAAGATGGATAAATACAGTGTTTTAAAAAATGTTCCTCAAATGCCCTCTCTCTCATTTCTTTCCCACAGGGGCTGTGTTTCCATTTTGGTCAGTGGCATCTCTGTTTCCCACTCTCACTGGAGCACATACTCATTCTCCTCCCTGTCTTTGCCCAATCATTTGCAGAGATTCAATTCAGCAGACATTGACTTCTATACTCTGTTTAAAGCACTAAGTGAATTTCTACGAGTGATAACAAGATGAAAAGGCATGGTACTGTACCAACTCTTGGATTTTTAGCTCTCAATCTAGTGCATGCATTCTCAATCTTAAAGGAGTGATATCACCCACAAGGAAGTGAAAATTGATTCTGGAGGGGAGGGTGAAAAATATTGCTCTTTTGGGGCCGGCGCGGTGGTGCAGCTGTTAAGTGCACACGTTCTGCTTCGGCGGCCCGGGGTTCGCCGGTTCAGATCCCAGGTGCGGACATGGCACCGCTTGGCACACCATGCTGTGGTAGGCGTCCCACATATAAAGTAGAGGAAGATGAGCACGGATGTTAGCTCAGGGCCAGGCTTCCTCAGCAAAAAGAGGTGGACTGGCAGTAGTTAGCTCAGGGCTAAAGCTTCCTCAAAAAAAAAATATATTACTCTTTTTATATGAAGTACAGATATACATAGAGAACACAAACATTAAAATTTCATTAAGGTGGGTGCAATTAGGAAAAACATGGCTAAAAAGACTCTATAGTGGAGTGGTAATAAACAAAGGGTGAGAAACACTGGTCTGATGGGACAGAGATAACTACAAGCCTAACTCATAATGAAGATAAATGTTATTATTGCTGTGTTAGCACCAACCTGTAACAGGGCCTTCAATGTTCCTCACTTCCTGGTATTCTCACCCCTCTGTATTCTCCTCCCATATTGAATAGGGCTAACCTGTGTAATCAATGGGATATCGTGGAAATGACAATGTGTGACTTCTAAGGCTTGTTCATAAAAGACATTTTGGCTTCCACCTTGCTCTTTTAGATCACTCACTCTGGGGGAAGCCAGCTGCCATGTCATAAGGACAACTCAAGCACCCCTGTGAAGAGGTACATGTGGCAAAGAACTGAGACCTCCTGCTAACAGCCAGTACCAACTTGCCAGCCGTGTGCGTAAGCCATCCTGAAAGTGTATCCTTCAACCCCAGACAAGATGTCAGCCCCAGCCATCTTGTTACCTCAAGAAAACCTCTGAGACAGAATCACCCAGCTAAGCCACCCCCAAGTCCTGATCCTTGGGAATTGTGAGAAATAATGTGTTTATTGTTCTTTTTTTCTTTTTTTGTGTGAGGAAGATTGGCCCTGAGCTAACATCTCTTACCAATCTTCCTCTTTTTTTTCTCCCCAAAGCCCCAGTACATAGTTGTACATATCTTAGTTGTAAGTCCTTCTAGTTCTTCTACGTGGGATGCCGCCACAGCATGGCTTGATGAGCAGTGTGCAGGTCCTCTCCAGAATCCAGATCATTGAACCCTATGCCAGCAAGGCAGAGCACATGAACTTAACTGTTATGCTACTTGGCTGGCCCCTTATTGTGCTTTTAAACGACTAAATTTTGGGAAAATTTGTAATGCAGTAATATCTAACTGATAATATTGTGGTGCAATTAAGGGACTATGCAGTAGTAGAGTCTATCACCAAGTCGGGGTGTTGGGAAGTTTGGAGGCAGTAGAATATGACCTGAGTCTTGTAGGAAGAATTGGAAGGATATATATGGAGGAAGGGTATTCCAGAGAATGAGAAGCCTCAAACAAAGGCAGAGAGGCATAACTGTGTCATGTCAACCCTTCCTAGTGGTCAGAGGCTGGAACTCCAGTAATAAAGCCAAACAGCCTCTTCCTTATAATTAATTTAGTAAGAATGATCCTTAAGCCTTTTCTGCACTTAAAACCCTTCAGTGGCTCCTATTTGTCTTGTCACAAGTCAAAATACCTTAGTGTCTGACCCCATCTTATCTTTCTAGTGTTGTCTCTAGTCATTTCTCCTAGCCTCCTTCCCAACACTTCGATGTCCATTATCAGGCCTCAACTTGTAAGTCCCTTCTTTCAAGAATATTTTTACTCGCTCTCTCAAACACACCCAATCTGGGTTAGGTGCTCCTCCCGTATGTTTCCATTGCATGCTAAATATTCCCTATTATAGCATTTATCTCACTGTACTCTAATTACCAATTTGCTTGCCAACCCCTCACCTCTTGCCACTAAACGTTCAAAGATCATAACCTTATCCATCTTATTCACCCGTGTATCCTAGCTTGATGACACATGTATAGGAGTCATTTAATAATATTTGTTGAAGAAAAAAATAAACTGCTGATAGGTCAGAGTCTAAAGATGAACTCTGTCCTCTGATTCTGACATGCAGTTTCATGTCAGATTAAGGCAAGGTGCTGTTCCTACATAGTAGAGGATTACAGGAGGTGGAGCAGAACGTGGACGTCTGTGTTTCCATAGTATGTTGTTTAATCAATCAGTCATCCATTTACTCATCATGTTTATTGAACATCTATGGTGGATCACTCCCTTCCATGGCTCAGGCCTTATGCTACTGTTTGTGCCTCTTTCCTGAAAGATTTTTGTCCTAAATCTGATCGACTACATTGGCCTTAGCTTCTAAGTGTCCAATCCCCTACTGCACGAGGTACGTAGGGACAACTATGAGATATCCTCTAAGAAAGTGGAAGTAAGAGAAAAAGAGAAATATGAAATAAAATTGCCCTTATAGAATCAGTTCCTTAAATATCAATTTCCTTAACACTACCCATATCCCTTGGAAAGTCTTTGTATACCACTATGGGCATATATACCCCAGTTTGAGAACCACTGCCTTAGAACACTAACTCTGATTACCCTTGTGATGGTTAATTTTATGTGTCAGCTTGACTGGGACATGGAGTGCCCAGATTAAACACTATCTCTGGGGGTGTCTGTGAGAGTGTTTCTGGATGAGATTAGCATTTGAATTGATGGACTGAATAAAGCAGATTGCCCTCCCCAATGTGAGTGGGCCATCTTCCAGTCTGTTGAGGGCCCAAATAGAACAAAAAGGCACAGGAAGGGGGGTTTACTGTCTGCCTGACTGTGTGAGCTAGGACATCAGTTTTCTACCCTTGACTGGGAATTACACCATTAGCCCTCTGGTTCTCAAAACTACACCACCAGCTTGCCTGAGTCTCCAGCTTGCAGACAGTGGATAATGGGACTTCTCAGACTGCATAATTACATGAGCCAATCTCTTACAATACATTATATATATATATAAGTCAGGATTTTTCCTGACTAATAGAACCCCTTTTCCAACTTAATGTTTCAGTCAACTGATATATGCATAGTTTTGTAGAGAATTATAATAGTGTGGTCAGTAAAAGATTTTTGAGCAACAAAATTTTTTCTGATAAAATCATAGAAGAAATGAACAATTGAAATTTGAAATTAAAACACAGTATCATCTACATTAGCACCCAAAAATGAAATAATTAGGTATAAATCTAACAAAATATGTACAAGAGTCATATGAGAAAAACTACAAAACTCTGATGAAAGAAATCAAAGAAGATCTAAATAAATGGAGAGATACTCCATGTACATGGATAGGAAGACTCACTATTGTCAAAATATCAGTTCTGGGGCTGGCCCTGTGGCCGAGTGGTTAAGTTCGCACACTCCGCTGCAGGCGGCCCAGTGTTTCGTTGGTTCGAATCCTGGGCGCCGTCGTGGCACTGCTCGTCAAATCACGCTGAGGCGACGTCACACATGCCACAACTAGAAGGACCCACAACGAATAATATACAACTATGTACCGGGGGGCTTTGGGGAGAAAAAGGGAAAAAATAAAATCTTTAAAAAAAAAATCAGTTCTTCCCAACTTGATCTATAGATTCAACACAATCCCAATCAAAATCAACAAACCGATTCTAAAGTTTATATGGAAAGGCAAAAAGACCCAAGATAGCCAATGCAATATTGAAGGAGAAGAACAAAATCGAGGACTGAAATGATACTACCCAACTTCAAGACTTACTACAAAGTGACAGGAATAAAGGCAATATGGTTTTGGTGAAAGAATAGATAAATAGGTCAATGGAACAGAATGGAGAGCCTACAAATAGACCCATACAAATGTAGTCAACTGATCTTTGACAAAGGAGCAAAGGCATTTCAATGGAGAAAGGATAGTCTTCAACAAATGGTGCTGGAACAACTGGACATTCACATAGGGGAAAAAATGAATCTAGACACAGATAATATCCCTTCCGCAAAAGGAAATTTAAAATGGACCAGAGACCTAACTGTAAAACATTATAATCCTAGAAGATAACATAGAAGATCTTGAGTTTAGCGATGGCTTTTTTTTGGTGAGGATGATTGGCCCTGAGCTAACATCTGTTGCCAATCTTCCTCTTTTTTTTTGCTTGAAGAAGATTAGCCCTGAGCTAACATCTATGCCCATCCTCCTCTATTTTTTTTGTGGGACGCCATCATAGCATGGCTTGATGAGCAGTGTGTAGGTCTGCACCTGGGATCCAAACCTACAAACCCTGGGCTGCTGAAGCAGAGCACACAAATTTATGCCACCAGGGCATCCCTGTGATTTTTTTATATGTAACACCAAGGGCATGATCCATGAAAGAAAAAATTAGTAAGTTGGACCTCCTTAAAATTAAAAACTTCTGCTCTAGGACAGATACTGTTAAAAGAATGAAAAGACAAGCCACAGACTGGGAGAAAATATTTGCAAAACACCTATCTGATAAAGGCCTGGTATCCAAAATATACAAAGAAATCTTAAAATTCAATAAGAAAACAACACAATTATGAAATCTTAAGATGAGGGGCTGGCCCCGTGGCCGAGTGGTTAAGCTCACATGCTTCTCTGTGGCAGCCCAGTGTTTCATCAGTTCGAATCCTGGGTGCGCACATGGCACCGCTCATCAGGCCATGCTAAGGCAGCATCCCACATGCCACAAGTAGAATGACCCACAACTAAAAACACACAACTATGTACCGGGAGCTTTGGGAGAAAAAGGAAAAATAAAATCTTTAAAAAGAAAAAAGAAATCTTAAGATGAAAAAAGCTGAAGAGGAGGCAAATGATCTGAACAGACACCTCACTGAAGAAGATATATATATATCAAATAAGAAGAGGTTCAATACCATATGTCACCAGGAAATTGCAAATTAAATCAATAATTTACCACTACTCATCTATCAGAATGGCAAAAATCCGAAGCACCTATAACTCCAATGCTGGCAAGAATGTAGGGCAACAGGAACTCTCATTCACTGCTAATGGGAATGCAAAATGGAACTGACACTGGAAGGTAGTACGCCAGTTTGTTACAAAACTAAACATGCTCTTTCAATATGATCCAGCAGTTGTGCTCCTTGGTATTTACCCAAATAAGCTGAAAACTTGTGTCCACATAAAAACCTGCACACAGATGTTAATAGCAGCCTTATGCATAATTGCCAAATATTTGAAGCAACTAAGATGTCCTTCAATAGGTGAATAGATAAACAAACTGTGGTACATCCACACAATGTAATATTATTCCATGATAAAAAGAAATGAGCTATCATGCCCTGAAAAAAACATGGAAGAAACTTAAGTGATTATTGCTAAGTGAAAGAAGCCAACCTGAAAGGCTACTGTATGATTCTAACTGTATGACATTTTGGAAAAGGCAAAACCATGGAGACAGTAAAAAGATCAGTGGTTGCCAGAGTTTTGGGAGGAGGGAAGAAGGGACGAATAGGTGGAGCAGAGGATATTTTTAAGACAGTGAACCTATTCTGTATGATACTATAATGTGGATACATTCATTATACATTTGTCAAAACCCGTAGAATATACAACACAAAGAATGAATCCTAATGTGAACTATGAACTTTAGTTAATAATAATGTATCAGGATTGGCTCACCAATTGAGACAAACATACCACACCAACGCAAGATGTTAATAACAGGGGAAACTGAGTGGGGAGGATGTGAAAAGGGTTTATAGGAACTTCAGCTCAATTTTTCTGTAAACGTAAAATTGCTCTAAAAATAAAGTGTATTGATTTTTTAAAAAATCGTGTGGGGAAAGTAGGCTAGAAAACACAAGTTAAGGACAAAAGAATGATGTAAAATTTCCTATTTTTGAAGAAAATAACTCATTTAACTTTCTTAAATGAATGATCGTGGGTATCAAATCATTATGACATTTAAATTCCAAGCAATAAAATTCATTTTTTAAAATTTCTAAATTTGCAATATTCTGGTAAATTACATTTATTGCAGATATTTAAAATTATGATAAAAATGTTACATAGTTTTTTATACATTAATTTTTTATGGAGATATAATTGACATATAACATGAGTTTCAGCTGTACAATAAGACTCAAATATATATATATATAGCAAAATGATTACCATAATAAGTCTAGTTAACATCTATCCATCCGTAGTAGTTTTTTCAAAATTCTTTTAGTGGTATGCAAACAAAATATTTGAAGATCATCATTGCAAAGCTGTTTCATTGTTTTGGAACAGGTAGAATAGTCATAGTGTTTTGAACTTTAAGTTTCATAAGCACATTAAAAAGTTAAGATTAAGAACCATGAGAATAGAAACAGATTATATAACTCCCAAACAGCAGAGAGGAGAAATGGATTTTAAAAAAACAAAATAAAACTCAGTTAATCCAAAAAATGTCAGTGATTAGCCCCACAATTTCTTCTTTGTTCTTGTAATTTAAATTTGTTAACAAATACATACCATACTTGCTGTTGCATTTACAAACTTTCAGATGCACATTTGTTGATTTAAGCTCATAAACAGCTGCAGTGGGCATTTGGGAAATGCAAAGCAACCATTTTAAACAATGGTAGATGCCCTGAGATTTTAGAGTGTTTAATAATAAGGAGGCTTAATTTTAACCTAGAAAATACATTTTTAGAATGCTGTAAGTTTATTGTAAGTCATAGTATATCCAAAGTGACTAATGAGTGGTATAATTTATGAGTGATTACTATATCTGATACCAATCAGGTTTTATGACTTCCCACAGTTGTTTAAGACATGTTTCACAAACCTTGACATTCACACAAATACGGAGGTTTATGTTCAGATAAGTGATAGCAGGCTCCATAGTGAAACAAATTGAAAGCATCAGAGTCCTTACCTCCTTTCATTGAACAATGAGCATTTATTGAATGGTTTTTATTTGCCCAGTATTCTTCTACTCATTTCACATGTATTAACTTAAGTTCTCGCAACCCTTTGTGCTGGATACTATTATCATCATCCCTATTGTACAGAGGAAGAAATTGAGGCCCAGGGCAGAGCCAGGGTTTCAAACAAGATAATCTAAGTCCAGAATTAACGTCCTTAACACAATTGAGAAATCTGTCACTAGTCACAGAGAACAGATTACACGTGATTCAGTCTTTCACAAGATCTTTTCCTCAAACTGTTTAATCAGCTAATCAAGAATCTTTGTTTACTTCACTAGGATCAAATAGTTGGCCTCTATGATTGTTTCCACATTAATCATGCTCTGACTTCTCCCTGAACTGATCTGTACCAGTATAAGTTCCTGGGCAACTGAGAAAAGGACCCTGTATCTCAAAATTGAAGACTGGCAATGTTAAAACAATTAAAATCAATTAAAGCATCAAAATAATTAAAAAGAGAGTCAATATATGAAATGTCTATTTTGTGTAATTTTTCCTGTCACTTAAAAATGAGATGCTCATAAATTTTTGGCAAATCCTTTGTTTATAATAAGCAGAGAGTGATTAAACCAGTTCCAACAAATTTTGTCCTACTTTGGATAGAGGATTAATGGATTTTCTTTCTTAGGCATTCTTTCAAAAGAATTAACCTGGTTTGCAAGAGGAAAGCTTATAAAATGGCAACCAAAAATACCTGGAATGCCTCAAATACTAATCTTTAACCCGAGTAGTTTAGTATAGTGCCTGGCATATAATAGGTATTCAATAAATAGTTCTCAAATAATTAAGATGAAAATCAGACTTCAATTTTATTGTACGCAAATATGCTAGGTAGGTACACAATATACAAATAATAAACATTTTTTTATAACCCTTTTCTTTGGCCCTAGTTTATTTTTAAAGGAAAAAAAAAAATCTCTTCCTAAAGTTTTAAAACTCTGCCCCAAGTGACTAGATTTAGGCAAAAGCCAGAACAAATTACCAGTAACCATAGGGAGAAATTCCCCTTTGAATGTAGCAAAGGCTTTGTGTTAATGAAGAATGTTGTTGCTGGGACTATATGAACTTTTCTGAAGTATGTGTGAGTGTATAATGAATGGATTACTTTGCCTGGACAGAGTTTAGAGCGGTCTAAGGCTAAATGCATCGACCTATGGTAAACTAATTTTGATGGAGTAGCTATTCCTCAATCATTTGACTCAACTACTTCCAGAGAAAGTAAAAAAAACTTCTGAAGTTTGTGTAAAAAATTAATCCTTAAATTTTAGTCTGAGGCAGAGACTTAATCACTAAAACTGAGGGATGAACAAAAGTTGTACACATAGTGATTTTGGATGTTAGGGATCATGAGACTGTGCTATAGATTTTAATTTTCACAGTCAATTTTTAAATTATTAATTGGTGGTCCTATAGATGAATTATTATTCATTTGCACTGCTACATCAATGTTTTTGAGCAAACCCAAGTAGTAAGACATATGAAAAGATAAGTGTGTTTAAACTTGATTATCTAGTTTGACACTTAAGCTATTTGCTTTGATAATTATTCTGGGTTGCTAACATTTTTTTTTTTACATAGGATATTGGTAAACATTGAAAACAAGGAATTGCAAAAAAGATCTGATATTGGATACCATTATTTCTACTATGTATTAACATTGCTAACATATATCTCATAAATTAATAGCAATTTATTAAGATTGTGACATTATAAGGGTATCTAAGGAAAGTCCTAAAATGCAAGTTAAATGGCATTAAAATGGAGATATTATATGTGTGTTTATGTTTATGAGTATGTGTATACTGGCCGCATTATTCTTAAGAGATTTTCGTCTTGTTTCATAAAGATCTCAAAGGGATAACATTCAGGTAGCTAATCTCAACCTAATATACTTCAAGATCATAAAAACTAATTACAGTATACATAACACTCCAAGCAAAACTAAAACATGTAAACATAAAATAACTAAGCAACCAGCTGTTAGTTGGGTTAATTGGCTCTGTGCTTTGAATAATACTTAAATACAATATAGGTGCTTAATACCAAATGATTACAAATGTATAGCTGAAGAGCAAAAACATAAAGAGGGATGCAGATGAAAGGTGATGAAGTGAATACACATCTAATTTTGCTCCCTTGTGAAACTCCATGCAACAACAGTTTTCAAAGTTGTTTAATGAAAAATTTCATCCATATACAAGAGTAGAAACAAACACTCATCACCTAGCTTCAATGATTATCAAGATTTTACTACATTTGCTTTATCTGTTCTTTTTTCTTATTTTTCAGCTGGAGCTGATTTATTTTAAAGTAAATTATAGACCTCATATCTTTTTATTCCTCTATATTTCAACACAGATTTGTTTAAAAAAATGGACATGATGCCATTATCATATCTAAAGAAATGAACAATAATTATTTGATATTGTTTTATATCCAGTTCATAACCAAATTTTCCCAGTTGGCTCACAAATGTCTTATTGAGTTGGCTTGTTGAATTGGGATCCAAACAAGGTCCACACAAGAGATTTGAGTGTCATATCATAGAAGTTTCTTTTAATTTAAAGCAGCCCCTCCTGCCTCACTTTTTCCCCAGGTGCTGTTGATTTATTACAAGAACCATTCAGTTGTCCTTTGGAATGTTGCTTATTCTGTATTTCTAAGTTTGCTCCCTTCAGTGTCATTTCACTTGTTCCTTCATCCTCCATATTTTCCATAGTTGCAAGTTTGTGCTCTAGATTTGATTAAATTCCAGGTTGTCTTTTTTTCCCCAGAAAACTTCATGGTGCTTTGTGCTTCATACTGCATCATGTTGAAAGGCCTACAGTATCTAGTTGTCCCACTTTTAGTAATGCTAAGATTTATCAATGATTTCAGGTGCTGACAGCTCAAGTCCTCCTTTCATCTAATGGTTTCATACACTGATGATCATTGCCTGAACCAGTTATTTCATTTGGGATTACAAAATGGTTCTTTTCTAATCCTATCATTCATCAAGAGCTACAGATCTCCTCTCCTACTTCATGGAGCTGGGCAAGTGTCCCTCCCTGACTCTGGCAGAAAACTAGAGGTTTGTTCTTCAGAGAGAGTAAAACAGGGTGTCTCTGGCCTGGAGGATACCAGTCACAATTGAGGGCATGCATAGGTAACACACTGAAAATGGTATTTGACTGAATGTTTGCATATAAAATGCAGAGACTTTCAACACTTTCTTCAACCAGATGACTCCAGGAGATTAGGAAAGATTTCTTTGAGGAATCTGATCAGCCCAAGAGAAAGTGCTTAAAGAGACTGACATTGGGGTTTCCCAGTAGCAGAGCCAGATCATCCTACAATGTACCTGTCATTTAATACACCCCACTTATGTGCTCAGTGTCCAATTGGATTTTTAGTCTTTAAATCTTAAACGTGAGCAGAAAACTAAAGATTACCTTCCCTCTGAAGAAAGCTTCTAAGATATAACACACAAAAATGGAATTGGAAGAAAACATGGCTATACACAGAGAACAGTTTCAAGAACAAGCAGACAAAAACCCTATCATTAATATTTTCAGAGAGTTAAGAGAATATATGGCATAATGAAACAGCAATAAGATACTATAAAAGATAAAGTGTTAGAGCAAAAAAGAACTCTTGGAAATTAAGAACACGTTAGCAGAAATAAAAAATTCCATAAAAAGCTTAGAAAATAATGTTAAGGAAATCATCCAGATAACAGGGCAAAAAGACAGGAGGTGGAATATTTGAGAATAAAGGTAAGACAAGTAGAGGATTAGTCAAGGAGGTACCGTAACAAAATATTAGTGATTCCAGAAAGAATGAACTGAGAAAATGAAGGGGAAGAAACAATCAATGAAATAATTTATGAAAATTTCTCAAAATTGAAGGACAGTGGTTACTAGACCTCTAAAGGGCCCATTGAATGATCGCCATAATGGATAAAAATAGACCCATACTTGGAAGAAAGATATCAAAAAAAAATATATGTATATATACACATATATACACATAGTATGTCCTAAGAATACTTCAGAACATACGCATACTAAAAAGTATCCATTGTTTATCTAAAATTCAATTTTAAGTGGGCAACCTATATTTTATCTGGGAACCCTACATTGACCTTGCAATTACTAGTAATGGCAATTCCTCATAATTTCAATTTCTAACTATCCACTCAGACCACCACTTCCTATCTATCCAACTTCTTCTAACATCCCAAATCCAACAATCATTTAACACTAGAAATAAATTTAGTTAATTCTCTGATCTCTTTCCTGCATCATCAAAATTTCCCT
The DNA here is from genome assembly GCF_041296235.1 of Equus asinus. Taxonomy (NCBI): domain Eukaryota; kingdom Metazoa; phylum Chordata; class Mammalia; order Perissodactyla; family Equidae; genus Equus; species Equus asinus. Next base: position 146,672,304 of record NC_091791.1, on the reverse strand, counting down.
ATTTACTGGATCCCCACCAACACTCAAACATGCTGTATTTCTCCTGGTCAACCCCCACCAACCCCACCAAACCCAAACTTATTTCTTGACCCCATTTCTCTCCTTCCTTTTATAATAAAACTCCGTAGAGGAATTGTCTGTACTTGTTCTTTCCACATTTATCTCTTCCCATTCCAAATAGTGATACCTAAACGGAGATTTGAAGAGTCTTTAGGGGATGGCTGGCTGTGGGAGGTGGGCTTGTGCACAGAGAGTTTCCTAGGAAGAGGAGTGCAAGGGGACAGGAATGAAGGAGAGGAAAATGATGCGAGATTAAGTTGGAAAGCAACAGGGGCTAGACTACTTAGGCCTTAAAAATCACTTTCAGGAATCTAGACTATTCTTAGACAAGTTTGGTGCTGTTAAAGATTTTTTTAAAGCACTTGAGTTGCATGATTAGATTTCCATTTTGGAAAGACCACTGGCTATGATGTGGAAGGGGGATTTATGGCAAAATTAGCATCTGGAAGACCAATTAAGAGTCTGTTACAGTACAGACGGATTAAATTGAGCTGGTGGCAGTGGGCATGGTGAGTACTAGGATTCTTTGAGAGACATTTGGAAGAGAATGGAGAGGACTTGGCAAGTGCATTTGTGTATATTTCTCTGCACTGAAAGGGGCCGGAGTGGATATTGTAGAGAAAATAATTGGTGGGGCTTCAATTGAAAAGTGTTCCAAACACATATAATAAATTTGTGAAGCATTTTTAATTGGTAAAAAAATTACTTGGTTTTCCATAGTTAGCAGAGCCTATTAATAAGTAACTAATAATTAGAATCCAATGAAACTTTTCCCACTTAATCTAGAGAAGTGACCTCTGATCTAAACTGGAAACTTGTTTTTAACAGAATGACATGCCAAACCATAGACTTTCATTTTCAGCTAAGACTAAGAGCTATTTACCCATAACCTCCTAAGAGAGCTGTTAAGAACTAGTATCTTACTATAGGTTACAGACATCTCTCTCCAGAATTCTGCTGTCTGGCTATTGTTTTGAGGGCAAAGTGTCTATTCTAAGAGCTCATATGCAGGTAGTTGAAATTTTTTAGGAAGCATACTTTATCATTAGTGTTGCCCACAATTGATCATGGTTTTCAGTTGTTTGTGTTCATGCTTCTCAGTGTTACATTATTTCACTTTTGCTTTAAAAAAAATTTTTTTTAAAGATTTTATTTTTCCTTTTTCTTCCAAAGCCCTCCAGTACAAAGTTGTGTATTTTTAGTTGTGGGTCCTTCTAGGTGTGGCATGTGGGATGATGTCTCAGCATGGCTTGATGAGTGATGCCATGTCCACACCCAGGATTCGAACTGGAGAAACCCTGGGCCTCCGAAGCAGAATGTGTGAACTTAACCACTTGGCCACGGGGCCGGCCCCATGCTTTATTTTTAATTTAATTTGTTGTGGGTCATTTGGGTAAGAGCAACAAGAAATACAAAATTGATGACTACTGATCTAGACTCTAGTCTTCATGGGATTATAGAAATGGAAATGATCTTAATATAAAATTTAGTCCTACTCCTATTTTCTAGCAAAACAAAATGATTTTCAAGCTAATAAATATAATTTTTAGAGAACATAATTTTATTTAAAGACAAAAAAATTGACAGTTGGTTAAATATTTCTCCTTTTACTTCCAGTATACACATTAGACTGTTTACAAGGCTTATTATCTAAAGAAAATGATATGAATAATTTATTATTTAACCATCTGTTAATATGAATACTAATAAGAGGAAAACAATTCAATAAATTTTGATTTGTATTTTTATCTTAATAGAAGCATATGATAGAAAATGCAACAAGCACGAGTATACAGTGAACAAATTCTCCCTCTTACCCCTATGCCCTAGCCATCTTACTCCCTCTCTTCCTAGATAGTCACTCTTTCTAGTTCCTTATGCATCTTTCCAGATATATGGGCCTGTGGGATGAGACAGGGTTCCTCTGCAGCAGGGCAGAAGGGAACGAGACTTCTTCAACATGTAGCCAAGACAAACACTACAGATAGATATCTGGGCCAAGCACATCGGAGTTAAAAAGACAGTACAATGGCAACAGGGATCTTAGTAATTTGTTGGCCAAGCTGCAAATGCCAGGAATATTCATCACAAGAGGTAGGATAATTTCTTGGTTAAAAAAGTCTATACAGGGGCCAGGCCCATGGCCGAGTGTTTAAAGTTCTGTGCGCTCTGCTTCGGTGGCCCAGGTTTCTTGGTTTGGATCCTAGGTGCAGACCTACACCACTCAACAGCCATGCTGTAGAGGCGTCCCACGTACAAAGTAGAGGAAGAGTGGCACAGATGTTAGCTCAGGGCTAATCTTCCTCAAGCAAAAAAAGAGGAGGATTGGTAACAGATATTAGCTCAGGGCGAATCTTCCTCACACACACACAAAAGTCTATACATACATTAATTCAATAAATATTTATTAATGGTATTATGTATCAATATAAATTTCCAGTAAATGACACTTATGAATTTAGGTTTTCTGGATAATTCGTCAGACTTAAATAACTACAACATTTCATAAGTGATTATTACCATTTGTACCTTATGTGATATGACCTAGTACACTTTGAGTTCATTTTCAATTCTTTTTCACTATTCAAAATAAGACAAATTCAAATTTTATTTTAAAATAGAATTTATTGAATACCATAGTGAATTCAATACATTAAAAAAATTGTTTTTCTTGTCAGTATTGGCACATCATGAAGAGTTTTAAAGCACTGCTAAATTAACACTTCAAAATTTTTAAATTTTAAATCATGTTCCATAAAAAAATAAAGCCTAGTAGTGTTATAAAAGTATTAATTTACACTAACTTACATATCAAAGTGTTAAAAAAAAGAATTCCACACTCAAACCAATCATACATATTTTTCAGAAGTAAAAATTTAATCATATATATTTTTAAAAAGGTTCTCATTTGAACAAAATACAACAGAAGATATAAAACAGGCAAAAACTACCTAATTTACATTGATTCGTCCTACTTGGAAATTCTGCAGGCTAACTGGATTAACTTTAGATACTAAAAAAAAATCATTTTGTTTACTCTGAAAATTCAGTAATCCAAATCATGAGAACTATACAATTTCTTTCAAATTCCAAAAGGTTGAGTAGTTTGATTCGATCTCTGGAATTTACAGAGTATCTCTCTTTCAGGAAGCATAAAGTGATTCATAATTAGTATTCTGATTTTATTTGCATTACCCTCCCCAACCCCCTTCAGAATTATCCTCTGAGGTAAACAGAGCACTGACAATAAATTTTTTTAATTGTAGAATTGGTTAATTGGCATCATCTTGAATAAATTCAACTTTTTCCCTTGTTAATGGGAAAATATAAAGCCCTTCAAACTAGTGCATTCCACTAATTTGAAATGCAGTTCCTGTATTGTGAAATCTCATTGGCTGAAATCAGGCTAAAATTTTAGAGGCTAAGCTTAAATAAGTTACTTCAAATATTCTTTTGTCAAATGTAAAAATAGTGTTTGCTTATACCTAAGGCAGAAATTGAAACAGTAAATGAAAATCAGAAAGCTCATTTGTATTTACTATAAATGTACCATTTCATCAAAATACCGACGACATGTCCCTAAAATCTATGAATGCCAGTAACAGATAGGGTAAAATTCTCTTCTTTCAAAAAAGAAATAAATTGCAGATTCTACTAATAAGGTGTTACTAATCTCAAAAAACCACAAGATAGAAGAAAATATGTATTAGAATATCAAGGTCTTTCCCCACAAATTTCATATTTGTCTTTGCTGAACTAAACTGAAGTAAAAATTATCTACATTACAATTTGAGATATTTAGTGATTTCTGTTTGAAAAGCTACAATAATGTTCATAGGGAATTTCTAAGAAGTAATACTTCTTTTTGCAGTAAGTATTAGTACATCTTATTTTTAAGACATTTTTAGGAAAAAATCAACTTCTCTTCCTCTTAAAAGTTATTGGTCACAGGAGGGCAAGAGAGGAAGACATGACACAGCCTTCTAAAGTCAAATTTCATCTACTCTAGCCTTTGTTCATTTTCATCTCCCAAATAAATTATTTCTGTGCTTTACCGTAATTTCTCTAAATATTTTATCTAGGTTGCTAGAAGGATTGTTTACATACAACGTAAAGTTGATGTTGAGGATGGAGAAACTTAAGGAATTTCAGTTTTTATTTATTTCTATTTAGTCAAGAAGATCTGAATAGCAAACTAGAACAAGGTTGTATCTACTTAAAAACTACTGGTTGGATAAAGTAGAATTTGTATCAAAAACTAAGATTTCAGATTTCTAGATGTAAAATTTTCTTTAATGTTCTTCACCAAATGTTGAAGCTTTTGAATATCATAAAGCTGGGATAAGACTGAAGATGATTTTATGAAAAAAACTGTATTTTGGCAAACATGTTATTGATATTATAAAAGAAAATATAGTGGGAGCTTTAAAATGGCATTTAATCTGTCTCTCTCTCTATCAGAGTCTGCCAAATAAATTAGATTCTTTGGAAAAAATTCAAACTTGATATTATGGAGGCAAAATTAAGATTAACCCTCACTTGTCAGATACTTACTTGTCATTTGCCATAAACCATAGGACCCATAAGTGTATTAAGTGGAAGAACGGCTGACTGTCAGGGAGCTTCTGTACCTGCAACTTACTCAGCGAAAGTTCACAATCAAACAAAAACATCTAAATCCCTCAAATGCTAAATTTAGTTCAAACATCAAAAGTCTGACCCATTTTGAAAGGCATTAGCTTTATCTTTTAATCAGTTGACTGGCCTTACAATGAAAGAGCATAGATTTGTTCACATATCTTGCACGTTATTTACAGAGATATGCAAAATCCTGCTGCCTTTGCAATCACTTGTCATTTGGAAATTTCTTAGAGAAAATAAAAGAAAATGGAAAGATAATTTGACCCCTGACTTCCACGATAATGTTCAAGGTCACAACTGAGATTTAGCAAAGAATAGGGAAGATTTTTTCAAGTTGGAAGGTACTAGAGTGATTAATTGATTTAACTTACTCATTTCGCAGATGCGAATACTAAGATACCAGTGTTTCAAGCTAAGATAATTTACTCAGTCTTATATTGTAATTAAATTGAGACTAACATCCTGTCTCCTGTCTTTTGTCTCCAATTCTTCCCTCTGAAGCACACTTTGTATATTAGTAAACCATCCTCCACCAAAATATTAAAAGGTAAACAGTGATTTCCTATGGGAAAAGGAGCAGGAATCAGGGAAAAAAACGTGGGGAGCGGACTGTTAGGGATGTTATACTTGAACAATGAGCCATATGTATTAATATATAATTTGATAAGAAAAACGATTTTTACAAAATATCAAGGCCTAACATCAACAGAACCAAACTTCAGAGATCAGAAATACTACAGTAAAATTGAATGCTAGTGTAGAAATTTAAGCTCCATCTTTAAGGAAACAGCACACCACTGAAAACTGTGGATTTTAATTTTTGTATCCTTTTAATGACTAGTTCTATATATTATGTTTCTCTAGACCTGGAAAAATATTCTAATATAATACATATGCAGTCTGAAGTAATTTAGGTTCTCAGGTTCTCAAGGTTAAAAAAGGATTGAGACTTTTAAAAAATTTATGCTACAAAAATATGCATTTATATATATTCCCAAATTATATTTTTCTAACCTCTGCAGCGATAAAAGGTCCAAAATTTCATTGTTGAACTGCCTTCTTGCATGGTCTTAAACAGTTATTTCTGTAGAGCATAAAATCTGCATAATTCTTTATAGTAAAATCTGTTCAGAAACTCACTTTGACAGAAATAATTTTATCTATCATTAGAGTTGAAAGAAACACATTTCTGTAAGAAAAGTTCATGGGTGGGTTGAGACTTTTTTTTAGAAAAATATACTGTTTATAATACATCTTGAAAATTACACAGACCATATGCTTTTATTTAATGTGAAGGCAAACTTTAACATGATTAAAAGCAAATGTATATTAATTATTTATGATGTAACTGTCAGTACCAGCTCTTAAAAATACACATATTTGTAAGCATATCACTGAAGATTCTTTTGGATTGTGAATTCAAAAGTCAATTTGAAAAGTCAAAAGCTTAAAAACAAAAAAATGTCAAAATCTATTTGTAGAAAATCAATTGACACATTATTGCAGGGCCACATAACATTATTATTGGGCAATCTGTTCACCAGCAGTCACCGGGTTTTCTTCATTTGTTGCAGAATCCAGATGGTCCATCATCTAGGCATAAATAAAAGATGTTAGGAAATGCACATTTTCAACTTGCCCTCAATATTCACTAATTTGGCAAAAGGATTCTCATTTTTTAAGAAAGGCACAGAGTGCTCCCCGGGGCTGAGCACTCCTGTTGGAGCAATGTGCTGGTTCAACAGCCAGGCTCCTAAGGACATGGCAGGGTGACACTGAACCTTTCAGGAAGCCTCCTCATTTGACTCAGGGCCAATCTGATAAATGCTGTCTCTGGATCTCCCACTATTTCCATTTCCCAGTATGAACACTGCCCTTCATGCAGTGGAAACTCCACTGTAAAAGGAAGATACTCCTCCTGCTTACTCCAGGACACCATTCCAGGCAGTCCACTACTAGAGAAGGAAAAACTAAAAATGGCCCCCAAGTCACTGTGAGAATATCTGCTGGTTTGGGGACAGTGTAACCTGGTTGATACCTTGAACTGACCTTAAGATAATTGAAGAATGATACATGAAACTTTGGAAACATTGAATGACAAAAATTTCTAATAAAAACAAATAAACTGAAGGGACTTAAAGGTCAAATGATATCTGAAAACAAAACCAATACATTTGCTATAGACAATTTAGAGGAATTACCAGTTAAACATTCCTCAAATGATCGCTTCGGCTCTGCCTATATTCCCATAAAAGTCTTTTCATATTTGGGAATGAAGGAAGAAGAAACTGCTTAAACGTTTTCAGTGTTTTTACCCTGTTCTTCATATATAATTACTTAAAAACAGTAAAAACAAGTACTTAATGTTTTTGTGAAGACTAAAACGATTTTTAGATTAGTGATTAAATTTCAGTATTGTGATGTACTTTTTCCTTCTCCTTTATCAAAAATTAGAAGAAGGACCAGCAAGATCAATGTTCCTCTATTTGTAAACTACTCCTAAAAGCTCTAGTGTTTTCTGGAAGAGGAAGCAGAGAGAGGAGTCATTTCCAAATGACTGGACGTGCCAGACAAGAAGAATGCAGCCTGAGTTGAGGCTCTCAGCTGACACGTGTCTCAAGTATTGGGGTCAGCTTCCAAGACCCAAACCTCCCGGTACTCTAGGGGTCATCTCAAGTCCTCGAACAATGAGTTTTAAGGTCCTCTATGTGCCAAAGATATCCCCTAGATTAATTAAGGCAGTTACATGTTCACAGTACGTCCAGGGGAAAGAATAAAAAAACAAATCATGACAGATGACATTTATTAAGCATTTCACTACATGAAACACATGAGGAAGTTGTTGAAGAGCTGATCTTAATTACAATTTAAATGAGGGAGGGAAAGAAGTATGTAAGATATATTTAGGCCCCTTTTCTTCTCACAATTTAGAAGTCCTGGGCATAAGAGGTCAGAGCTGTGGGGAAACGGAACTAAAGCATCCTCTGCAGAATGGATGGTGGGGAAACCCTCTTTCTTCCCCAAGTCTTTCTTACCTCGGTAACTGTAACCTAATGCAATGACAGCTTACAAACCCTAGCTTAATTACGCACTGCTTCTGTCCTAATCCCCAGGCACCTCATTGGCATTGTAATCTAATCCCTAAACATAGGAATATATTAGTTAAAAAAAAACACTTTCAAAATCAACTTATTGAGACGTAAACATCTCTACTTTGTATTTACTTTACTGACTTTTCAATAAAAACAATACAGGGAACTGGCCAGGTGGTGCAGCAGTTAAGTTTGCACATTCTGCTTCGGCGGCCCGGGGTTCACTGGTTCAGATCCTGGGTGTGAACCTGTGCACCACTTGTTGAGCCATGCTGTGGCAAGCATCCCACATATAAAGTAGAGGAAGATGGCCATGGTTGTTAGCTCAGCGCCAGTCTTCCTCAGCAAAATAAATAAATAAATAAATAAAAAGAGAAGGATTGGCAGTAGATGTTAGCTCAGGGCTAATCTTTCTCAAAAAAACCCAACAAAAACAATATAGAGACATAAAGAGCAAACTTGAAATAGTGTTTTTTTGGAAGATTAGCCCTGAGCTAACTGCTGCCAATCCTCCTCTTTTTGCTGAGGAAGACTGGCCCTGAGCTAACATCCACGCCCATCTTCCTCTACTTTATACATGGGATGCCTACCACAGCATGGCTTTTGCCAAGCGGTGCCATGTCTGCACCTGGGATCCAAACTGGCAAACCCCAGGCCACCGAAGTGGAACATGTGAACTTAACTGCTGCGCCACCAGGTCGGCCCCTTAAAATAGGCTTTTAAAAACACAATAAAAATTAGCATAGATGATAAAATTAACGGGCAAAATCGGTATAAACTATTTTTCATAATATCTGTAAATAGGCAAGCTCAATTTGGAAAGACGTCCTCTGAAATTAGGTCCCCTAACCTGGCATTTACTGATAGCTCTGCTTATTTATAGTTGAACCAATCTCCAGAAAGGCTAATAAAACTCTTATTAAAGCAGGGTTAACTGCAGAGTTGTTGATACTACAGCAGAGTTGTTCTAAGTATCTCTGTATTCTGACTTGTCAGTAACAGCTTGTGACTTCTAAAAATAATTAGAAGCACTAGTGACATTTAACAGAGACAAACCCACTGTTTACAGCATTATCGACGAACTGAAAACCTACTTCCGACCCAGAGTAAAACAGCCCCCTGGAGGCTGCCGCCTAAATCAAACACACTAATTTAGGGTTAGAAACAAAAGAATCCCCTAAAATGATCATTTCTCTTAATTGTTCTATATGCTAAAGCAATTATGCCACTGCTTGATTTTTCTCTCTAGGGAAAAAACATCTTTATTTACTCTGCACTAATGAGAACTAGGACTTTGAGTAAAATCAAATAAATGCAACTGAAGACTGCAGCTCCTGAAGCATTTCAGAAAAAAAAGTTTATAAAAAATACAGAATAAGTAGCTTTGAGCTATAGAAAAGAATATACAATTAAGATTTCCAAATTAGTATTATTTTAGTGAAATCCTATAGAAAGAAATGTTACTTCTTTTGATCAGAGGAATTCACGGAAAGGGTTGAGAGACTCCTAGCAAAATCCTAAAGTATTTCTATGAAGTCTCAAGTTTCAGCAACAAACGAAGTACCATTTGCCCTTTGAAAACAGCATAGGAAGGCTGTCAGGGCCACTCAGGCCACTTAGAAAAGTGGAAAGTGCTGCTTTTTACCACCACTATTCTTGCACTATCCTTGCACTAAACTCTACCATTAGGTGCTAAAATGAACCAAATGATTAACAGCACACACAAATGTGCTATCACCTTAGATTCGGACTTTATTTTATATTTGATTATTTCAAAACAGTAGCAAAAATTTTTGGCACTTGCAAAAAATAATTATATATAAAGATTATAGAGATACGAGTCTAATTTAACATTTTTAAAGGTGCCTCACTTTATAATATTTTATAACAATTTTGGTAATTTTATGAGGGCTGCTAAAACACGATCAGGAATCTTATACACACATACAAAAGTGACTAAAGGTCAGTGGATTAGGGACTGAACATTACAGGTGCTTTGCATGAAGAATTTCAATAACATTAATGGAGAATTTACAGTGGATAAAACACTGTTATCAGCCCTGTGGGTTCCTAACACCTAGAAGCTAATAACTTAGGGAGGCATACATAAATATCTACACTACATGCCAGATATTAATAAGTACAAAGTCTAAAAAATATATATATAGGGAAAGGTGAACCCAATTTCCATTGGAGAACTCTTTGGTATCTGCTTGGAGAAGGCAGATTTGGAGTTGGGGGAGTTATATAAGGGATATTCTGGAAACAGAGGCTGGCAACGCCATGGAGATAAGGGAGGTGGGGAGAGGAGAGGAGGGAAAGGATTATTACCCTGGTCGTCTAGGAGATGACTCAGTAACCGCCAGAGGGTTTTCAGGCCTGTCCTACAGTGGGTCCACACCTAATCTCCTTCTGCTTTATCAGGCTCGTTGAGGTTCCCGTTCTACTCTCCAAGCCTCTGCCTAGCTTGATCTGATTTCAATACCCAGCTGCCTCACCCACCGCTATGGGTTACAGATTCTCCCACCTGCCTGGAGATCCGACTGCATTTTATGGACGAGGAGACAGAGTTTTACGAGATTAAGTAACTTGCCAGAGCTGACACTAAAGCCTACAATATACTGTCCCCCACAAATGACAACATTCAAGCTGAATTAATTTTGACTTTAAAGGCTGGACAAAAGCAACGAAAGGTTTTCTTTTTCACATTAACAAGGAACTAATTTTGTGAAGGTACTGCATTCTGTAACTTTCAAAAATGCTCCTTTTCTGGGAAAACAGGCTCTGTCCTGGCATCAGTTTATATTATTCTGCAACCAGCTTGCCTAAATTTTTGGCAAATATCCATTCTTCACATTTTAAAATTTAGTGCACAGCGGGAAAATGATCGAGTTTAACAGGATTTTTTTCTCTGAGGCTTGTGACGGCTATCAAATCCTTCTAAAAATAAATTAAAGGAACCAGATTTAATGAAGACCCAAATTTTTTATATCCAAACCAGGAAAATGGAAATCTAGTTAATGAATCGAAAAATAACATCCAAACCAACAAATAAACCAAAACAAAAAACCCTGATTCCTACAAATAATAAGAGCAAATACATTTCGAGTGCTTATGATGTGTCAGGCCCTATTCTAAGCAGTTTGCATATATAACAACCACCCTTGAAGTAGGATGATGATTATCCCACTTTACTTTGAACGAAACTGAGGCACTAAGAAGCTAAGGAACTTGCCTAGGTCACATGGCTAATAATTAACAAAATCAGTGTTCAAACTTAGGCAGTCTGGCACCAGACTCCACACTTTTTATTACTGTGTGTTATTTTATATTGTGAATCTCCTTACCTAATAAAATTATGACACCACACTACAAAAGTGAGAAGTGTATAACCAAAGTTGTCCCATCTTTCTAGCAACTTTTAAATGGATTTTCCGACCATCAATTGCCTCTTTTAGCTTCTACGTCATGTGGCGAAGGCCCTGGAGTGTGCCCTTCTGGGGCTATTTACTACTGCTCTGTGTCCAGCTGCAATCATCTTCGCTTTATAGGGAGCTACTATGAAGCAGAATCATAATTTTTTTCAAGATCACAATTTTTCAGAATGAAACTTGGATGCTCCCAGGCCAGGCTATCTGTTCACAGGAACTATAAATACATCCCTTGGTTGAATTCCTTCCTTACCTATCTTCCCCTTTCTCCTCAATAAACATCATGGAGAGAGAAAGGAGGAAAGATGCTATGCTAAGCCAGAGAAAAAATGAGCTGTACGGTATTTCCAAAGAAACACAATGTTATTACGTTTACGTATATAACATCTCTGTTCAACTCATTAGAGTGTGAGTTGGCATAAAGAGATTTGGAGGCTCCACGCAAACTGTACAGTGAGTGCCCCTTAAGGATGGAGTGGGGGTAGAAGAGTTAGAAAAGGGCCTTCTATGTTTCTTGAGACACTTTTTTGTACTGCTTGTTTAAAAAATGCCAACCTGCATTACTTTGTAATTAAAACACAAAAAGTAATTAAAATAAAAACAGGGTTAGAGTCTATGTAAAAATTTTAGTTTGTTAATTGCCAATAACATTAACCTATAAGACAACTGTACTAGAACAGGATGACACAAAGTACTCTAATGAACATCTTTTCACATCAATTTTGCCCAATTTTTAATCATTTTCTTAACAATTCCCTGAAGAGAAATTACTGGGTCAAAGGAAATGGTAAAATAAAGTATGGTACATACATATGATCCATCAAAATGATTTTTACAAGAAAGTTAAAATGAAATAATATAAACATGCAGTGAAAAAGCAAGACAGAGAACTATTTAGAGGATGCTATCACCCACCCACCAATCCATTTATCTAGGAAGGCACAGATGGAAACTCACTTAAATCTTAAGAGTGGCTAACTCTAGGTAGTGGGATTATGGTTGGACTTAATTTTCTTGTCATTTTCTACATTTTCAAAATTTTCTGTAATAAGTACATATTTTTATAATAAAATACTTTAAAAGCTGTATTAAAGGGGAAGGGAAATTTCGTAAGTAAAAATAAAATACCGGTGATGAAAATAACAAGAAACATACTTAATTCTATAAGATAGCATATGTGCTCTAACAGTCCCAAATGTAAATTCTAACCTAAAGATTTAATGCCAACCGTAAACAAAATTTCCCCGTGTTGCTCATCTTCCTTGGCCTGATTTACCTGATAATCAGTTAATCGGATGAGTGCCCCTAATTCCAGAAATCTCTTGCTCACAATTCTGTCCAGAGTCTGTTCTTCTCCCTCTACATCCTCACTCACTGAGCATGCTAATGACACTCCCAAATTTCTCTCTAGCTAGGTCTGTCTCTTGCACATCAGGAGACATTTATTCAACTGCCTATTACTTCTCTCTTCCTGGTGGTCCTACAGGTACTCTTGAAATGTGCAACACTGAATTCATGTCCAACATTTAACACTCCAAAACTGAATTCATCATCTTCTTCTTGAAACCCGTTGCCCTTCTTTATCTCACCATCCACCTACTCAGTTACCCAAGACAGAAACCTTGGAGTCCGCTTCCTTCTCTTCTCCCTACACTGAATCTATCACTAGATCCCATTAACTATGTCTCTAAATGTCTCTTGACTTTGTCCACTTCTCTCAACCTCACTACCTTACTAATTCTGGCTACTATCGCTTCTTGTTGTAACAGCTGCCTCAAGTTTTGCTCCCTACTTCAATCCATTTTTTAGGTTTCTTAAAACCCTTAAATGGTCTCCAATGTTCTTAGGATAGAGTCCAAATTCTTTAACATGGCTTACAAGACCCTCCAGGCTCTTAACCTTGCTTCCTTCTCCAGTTTTCATTTCCTAGAGCTCCCCTACTCTTACTCAACATTATGGTCATCCTAAACTTCTTTCAGTTCCTAGAATGTCCCACACTTTCTTCCCTCTTTGAAGACATGGTTCTCCCACTATGGAACACATGACTCAGTCCTAGTCTCAACATAAATTTAACATTCTTTAAAAAGCTTTCCCCAAATCACCTTTGGCTCTGGCTCGAAACCATAAGCACTGGGTGTCCCACCTCTCGCTTTCATGGCACCCTACTATAACTAATACATTTATCACACTTTACTGTTAGCGACTCTATCTGCATCTTCCACTAGACTCTAACTTTCAAGAGGCCATGAGAGTAGGCCTGTTTCTAACTTGTTCATCTTTTATCATCAGCACCTAAAATAGTACCTGACTCATAGAACTCCTCAACAAACACTTGCTAAATGAAGAAATATAAAACTATTTTTAAAAAAATGACGACGAAGAGCACTTTTGGGGATATGACTTTCAAAGGCCAATAGCAGTGTGTGTTGTAGGATATACTTTTATTTTTACAAATCCATAAAAATAAAAAAATCCATTTGGGTGTCCTCTTCATGGAAAAGTTACAAGCTATCTTACTAGTTTAGTCAAACACTTTGTGGCCCTAAACTAATTCCAGGTGTATAAACATAAGTTGAGACAATGGCATCATGAGGTAGGCAAGGCAGGTATTATTATTTTAAGCAAATCTCAAAGAAATTACAAGATTTAACCAAAAGAACGCTAGACCAGTGCTTTTTCCAATTATAGTAGTCTAACAATGTGTTAATCATCTCTTGTTAAATAAAGAATAAAACTAACCACAGGATGGATATGAACTTTGAACTGTTTATCTACTAACAGAATTGTAGCCATCCACCCAAAGTGTCTCTATTTTTGCTCATGTGACCACTAACACGCATGCATGAGGGTGGATGGAGAAGGGCAGTTTGGTGTAACAGGGCAAAGCAGGGCTAACTGCCTCATGAAGAGATCAATGCCATGACCCTGACCTCAACAGACTAGGGTTTCTCAACCCCCTTTAATTTCAGTGCAAACAAACTTTACTGGACTACCAAGAACATTTAGGAAAAGAAGAAAGGGGGGTTAACTTCAATGAAGAAATAACTCAGACATAATAGATTCTGGTATCAAGATTTTCTTTGCTTTGGGAATTTTACAGAAAGGTCGATCTTGATCCACTTAAATCTGAAATGAGTGCCCTACTTCATTTAGTTAGGTCCATTCAAATGCTGGAGAGAGTACACTTTTTATCTGCAAAACCTTAGGACTCTTACTATAAATAGCTAACGTCAGTCTCAAAGTTCAGTACTTAAACATAGAGTTTTATCTTTCATGAAGTCTACTACGTGTGGATTTTGAAAGCTGTTTTGGTTTTCTCTGATGCCCTCCCACTGCTTCTTGGTAGTTTTATCTGAGTCACCAGGATTTTGGCATCAGATTGCAGTGAGGATGAGAAATGATGATGCAGCAGGTGGCAAGGGGGTAGTAGTGGAAAAAACTGAGGACATTCTGACAGATCCAAGGTAATTTTTTGGCACATAAAAACTGTGATACATATAGGCAGTTCCCAGCCAAAGTCAGTCAGTGAATTATGTCATAACTTGGTAACCAAAATATAAGCACATACCTGATAGCTGCTACCTTTCCAAAACCTTTTCATTTCCTTACGTCTCCAAGCAACAACTGAGGCAGTAATAAGTGTGCAAGGTACCAAATAGAGGAGAGCAGGTTGCCCCTTTTTCATCAGCACCAGAACAACAAATGTAAGTATCATGCCAACAGCATAGGCTGCAAGAAGAATCCTAAGTATCAGTCATTTCAACATGCTACCAAAGATGGATTTTAACGCCCTCACTGAAGTATTGGTTTTCAAATATTTCAGAGCACATTTCTGCCCTAAGACTTCTTTTCATAATTTCATTATTTTCCTAGACAGTAATTAGCAGACACACATTATAGAGCTTTTAAAAAATCTGGAAACTGGCTAGTATTTCAATTATAATTACCCTAATCAATCATTCTTAAAGCTAATACTTCAAGAAAGTCTTCAATTATCTGTCACTATTAAGGATGTTGACTTATTCCACATTTTTAGATAACTAAAATCTGTACCTGTAGGTACTAAAGGTTGCTTTGAAAAATCTTCCTACTATTGACTATATACTTCCTGGGCTCCTTCAACAAGTGCATACAAACATCATTTGATCTTTTCTTAATGAGTCAGGGTCTCATTATGAACACAGGATCTCAGAATCCTGGAGCTGGAAGGGCCTTCACAGACAATTGAGTCTACCTCCTCATTGTATAGATGAGGCAATGGAGGACCAGGGAAGTTAAGTGAGTTGCCCAAATTTACACAGCAGAATTGACAGACAGTCCTGTTATCCGCCTTTTCATTGATGTTGTTTTATTCTATCACACTGACTGGTGCTGGACTCTACTATGTTAATGCCCTTAGAGAGTACCATACTTAATTGCCTCAGGCTGCTTTTCTTATTTCTTTATAGTTTTTTTTTTCTTTTTTTCATCTTTTCAATCACTTAGCTGGTTTTTTTTGCTTCAGGGTACCTATTTCTAGCAATACCCTTCTCTACTGCTAACACACTTAATTTACTGGATTGAATTCCATTCTGGAATTGAAAACCTTGCTGGAATGGCTCTGGTGCAGGGCACCTACCTAAGAATAAAGAACTTTGCTGTACGGACTTTGCGATATCAATTTGATATCCTCGGAAGTAGTATTTTTTGGCTTACTTCCTGTTCTCAATAACAGAAACAGAGGGATAAGTGACAACCACCTCTGCTGTCCCAGGTGAGATGTTATCGTGCCATAAATTCAATTATATAAATACACAGTTATCCATACAGCATTTTTAAAACCTAGTATTATAGAATTTGTTGCCTCTTATGTGCCAAGTGCTCTAATCATTTTATATGTGGAACCTAATGTTTTTCTTTCACATATAATTTCCTTTTTAAATCTCAAAAACATTGTGATATAAGTAGTAAAGTATAATTATCCCTTTCTGATGGAAAAAAACCCTTGTCTTATTAAATAATGGTGAAGAATTAGAATACAGGACTCCTTAATTTTCTATCTCTACTTTTTCCTACAGACAATACAATTCGATATAAAAGAAAAAACAAAAATTTACCAATTGTGGAGGAAACATAGTATATAGAAGAACCAGTCAGAACATCAAATCTTCTACAGTATGCAATCAACAGGCCTAAAAAAAATCCCACATTATTGTCTTAAAACCACAATAGCAACACAAATTCAACCGTTAACTATGGCAAGAGTACCTGTTGTACTGTATTTTAACCTTCATTGTTGCATCATGAGAACATTAAAGTACTTCAAATTCTGGACAAAATTTTATATGCTGATTTGTTTTCTTAATATCATATTTTAAACATTTTTCCCAAGCCATTAAACGGTCTTTAAAAATATGATTTTTATTAGCTGCTTAATATTCCATGTCATGGAGAAAATTTTTTATATTTCTGTGCTATCAGTTGTAATGTCTCCTCTTTCATTTATAATTTTATCAATTTGGGTCCTCTTTCTTTTTTTTTTGAGGACGATTAGCCCTGAGCTAACATCTGCTGCCAATCCTCCTCTTTTTGCTGAGGAAGACTGGCCCAAGCTACCATCCGTGCCCATCTTCCTCTACTTTATACGTGGGACGCCTACCACAGCACAGCTTGCCAAGTGGTGCCATGTCCACACCTGGGATCTGAACCGGCAAACCCTGGGCCGCTGAATCGGAATGTGTGCACTTAACCGCTGCGCCACCAGGCCAGCCCCTCTTTTTTTCTTGGTTAGTCTAGCTAAAGGTTTGTCAATTTTGTTTATCTTTTTTCTTTGTTTTTTTTTAAAGATTGGCACCTGAGCTAACATCCGTTGCCAATCTTCTTTTTTTTCCCCTTCTTCTCCCCAAAGCCCCCCAGTACACAATTGTATACACTAGCTGTGAGTGCCTTGGATTGTGCTACGTGGGACACCATCTCAGCATGCCCTGATGAACAGTGCCATGTCTGTGCCCGGGATCCAAACAGTGAAACCCTGGGCTGCCCAAGTGGAGCGTGCGAAGTTAACCACTCGGCCACGGGGCCAGCCCATTGTTTATCTTTTAAAAGAACCAACTCTTAGTTTTGTTAATCTTTTCTATTGTTTTCTCGTTCTCTACGTGATTTATTTCTGCTCTGATCTTTATTATTTCCTTCCTTCTGCTAACTTTGGGCTTAGTTTGTTCTTCTTTTTCCAGTTCCTTTAGGTGTGAAGTTAGGTTGTTTATTTGAGATCTATTTTCTTGATGTATATGCTTATCCCTATAAACTCCCCTTTAGAGCTGCTTTTGCTGCAGCCCATAAATTTTGAAATGTTGTGTTTCTCTTTTGTCTTTTGTTTCTTTCATCCATTGGTTGTTCAGCAGTGTGTTGCTTAATTTCCACGTGTTTGTGAATTTTCCAGTTTTCCTCTTTTTACTGATTTCTAGTTTCATACCACGGTGGTCAGAAAATATACTTTATATGATTTCAATCTTAAATTTGCTAACATTTATTTTGTGGCCTAACATACGATCTATTGTAGAAAATGTTCCGCATGCACTTCAGAAGTATGTGTATTCTGCTGTTGTTGGATGGAATGTTCTGTATATGTCTGTAGGTCCACTTAGTCTATAGTGTTGAGGAAATTTTTTAAATGTGTCATTAAAAAAAAGTATTGAAAGAGCATCAAGGAAGGCAATTTCATATTGTGATCAGAGAAATCTCCCTTTCTAGTAGAATAAAATGATGTGGAGTTTTAACAACAGAGTTCAAATAACAATGAAACAGAAGCTTTCATTTGTAAACATGCAAGTATGCAGTAACAATCCATTTTATTACCTATTTTTTTAAAGAAATTTATTGAACTTCTCTAAGGAAGAAATCTCAGATTGTATTTATTTATTAAACACTGCTATGAAATAGTACGAATGACATTTAACTACTTAAAAATCAAAATAATTTTACTATATTTATTGGTTGTTTGAACTAATTAGTTTTGTCTCCTACATAAGTAATCAAATAAGTTCCTTGTTATTTCTACTCTCTTTGCTGTGTAATCACATCTCCATGTTAAGAAAATGGTACTTTTTCCCCACTAAATTAGAATTTGGCTTTAGAATTAAGTCATGTATTGTCAAGTATGTATTGTCTCTTTGGAGAAACATTTGTTTGGGACCTTTGACATGTACTTCAAGAATGTAATATTTATATCTCTTTTTGCCAATTCTACGCTAAGTGCTGTATACAAGAGTTTACATAGCCCTTGGTGTGGAACTGGTAAAACTGGGGAAAAGTTTACAGATATTCAAGAAACCTTAAGGATACTCAGTAGAACGCTTTCCTTCCTTTATCAATTACGTGAATGGAGACTCACTGAACTAAGAGAGCTACTACACTGGACTTTGCCATGCCAACTCACAAGGCCACACTGTCAGCTTTTCTCCCTCTACCCGGCTTGACTGTGTAAATGAAAGGGCTTTTCGCAAGAGCCAGTACTCTCTACCCATCCACGGGCAGTCAGTACACAGGGCGACTGTAAGAAGAATGAGGAGGGACGAACTCTCAGTGGACTCTTCTAAACCATATCACTACCGGGCTGGAGTGAATTTTATTCTAAGGTAGCCCAGTGAGGCAGATAACACAGAACTGCACTAACTGTCAGACACGATATGCTAGAAGGTGGTTGATTCTACTATATACTGGCTTTTTTTGTATTATCGTGCCCTACAAGCTGGTGTCCTGCTATGTTTCTCCTCTTGATCATCACAATCATCACTTTTCCTAAAAACTAACTATTATTTTAAAATAGAAGTAAAAGAAACCGTAATATATTTGGTATTATTAAATTCTTTTTTTTGAGGAAGATTGGCCCTGAGTTAACATCTGTGCCAATCTTCCTCTATTTTGTATGTGGGTTACTGCCATGTGTGGGCCACCAACGAGTGGTGTAGGTCTGCAGCTGGGAACTGAACGCAGACCACCAAAGCGAAGTGTGCCAAACTTAACCACCAAGCCATGGGGCTGGCCCCCTAAATTCAACTTTTAAAAAGAGTTTTGAGATATATATATACTTTCTTGGGGAAGAAGGTCAAACTGATCCTATTTGCTTCCTCTGAGATACTCTCTGGGCCATGGGAGGTATACTTCAGTTGTTACCATTTGGGCTTTATCTTCTACCCCTCAAAATGCTTTTTTTCTGTCTTTGTCACTGATCCCAGCTCTAGTAATAGCCAGAAATACTTAATACAGAGTAGGTAACTTTTAATAGTTCCTATATATTTGACAATTTTAAACCATCAGAATATTTTTACTGAAATTGTTACAAATAATTGCTTACCTGGTACAATAATGTCTCCAAAACCCAGTATTGAAACTGGCATGAGGCACACACTCATTACTGAAAAATAGGCCAGCTTTGGTACTCTGATGACTACTGGTAACTGTAATTATTTAAAAAAAAAAAAAAAGCGACCAATAAACCTCTTAGGAATCTTTACTAACATCTTTTAGAAAGGGAAAGATTGGTATTAGATTGTTTTAACACTTTTAAATTGACATTTTAGAAAAACTTGAAATCAGAGAACATAAACTAGACATATATATACACTCAATGCACAGAAAGCTTGAAAGAAATAGATATGCAGTTTGGGAAAACGAAATCCAACATACATGTAGGGTTAACAGTATTAATACAGTATCCCCACATCTAACCTTTTTTTTTCCTTTTTACCAAAAATAGGACTCAGGCCTTGAAACAGATTTTTTTTTTTTTTTTGGCAATCTGGATTTTTTTCCCCAAAGAAGAGTCTTCTCTCAGAGGGTATGATTTAAAGTCCAATGAACATATCTGAAATACAATTCTTACTTTCTCATGGGGAGCTGAGGGTTGAGCAGTGGCTTCCACCAAGTTTCCATCATTCTAGGATGAAACCCAAGTCAATAGGTATTTAATAATTTAGAATAACTAAGAAAAGGGCTATATTTTGTGAGAAATAAAGTTTTACAATACCTTAACATGCAGTACATGACCAATGAATTACACAAGAAGGCAAAATTATTAACCGGACACACACACATTCCCTGGCCACCATTTCTATTTAACTGCCACCCTTACCTTTTCATTATTTCCAAAAGGTCCGGCTGCAAGTTCAACCATGATACTCTCACCGTTCTACGATTGACAAGGAAGAGAAAAGAAATTGTTCAACTGTTTAAAGAGCACAATCAGCCAGCATTCAAGAATGATTTGACCCCGTGGCTTATGGCCTACTGTAAACTGGTAATAATGGACCATAGACTGCTTTTTTCCTAAAACAGTCTCTGTAGATGGCAAAACTTGGAGTCATCTCAAACAAACACCCAGCACTCTGCTCCACCTTATCAGAGCTCAACAACGATCAAACAGAAACTAGCGGACAAACCACACAGAGATTGTTCAAGGGGAGCTCTCAGCACTGATCTGTACTGACATTTCTAATGGGTTATAAATTTTAAGTGCTTTTAGTTACATTATATCATATACTATGCATCCTTAGTCATTTTTAGCAATAACAATGAATAGGGACAGAAGAAATACTAAAATTTTTTTATATTTAGATTTGTAATAAATATTGGCAGCCTTTTTTGAATAAATACACACTTGACCTTCTGGCTACTCATCACAGTAACAAAACAACGAAGCCAAACTTGAAAAGACGCAGCTCTAAAGAACTGGAGAAGCTTCTCTAGCCCGACTCCTCTCCAATTTCAGCCCTGCCTACTTTTTACGTCCCCATCAAAATGCTAACCTTAGCTGAATTTCCTCCCTTGTGTCTGGCTAAGGTCTTTTTGTGGGGGCTGTGTGAGGAGCTCATTAAAAAGCTTTTTCCTGACAGCCAAGTCTGTTGTAGAGGGCAAACATTTTGAGGTAGGAAGCTAAGACTGCATGAGCAGCCATCTTACACTTCACATTATGATAAATATATCACCATTAAAACAGGTAGCGGGAAGAGAAATAAACACTGAACTTTAGGAAAATCTGATGGACTAACTATAATATTTTCCATGTGGGTGGGGTGCATCGGAGAAATCACGCGAGTGTTTTTATGAGGACTTCATTGATACCTGAGCCGAGCAGAAGGAAGGATCCAATCCCTGGCTACTGAGAGCTATTCCTTAGGTTAAGCTTCAGGTTACAGAAGGGTAAGACACAGGGGTTTAGGAAAATAAACTAATATACTCTTCCCTACAGCAAACTCCCATGATGTGATTCAATTTCCAGATAAAGAGTTCATTTTGGTTCATTTCCCAATTGTTATTTAGAACATTTAACGAAAGACCGTCACTGCCATCTTCTTGTACATTCAAAGATATCTGAGTAACTACTATTTGCAAGATACTACACCAAGTACAGTGGTGGATGGAAAAAAAATGAAACCAGGCTCTTATTGCTTATTAGTTCTATGGCTGCTGGCCCTGCCAACTCATTAGAAGTCTACTAAGATCTGGGTCAAGGACATGATTAGAATGTCCAATATTTAATCCTTGAAATTTTCAGTGAAAACCACAAAAATCAGAAATTAAAGATCTGATTTCCATTTTGAGTTCCCTACTAAAGTAAGGTCTATAACCTTAACAGAAACAAACACCCCAGACTGAGAAGAAGCTGTTAAAGTAAATCTACAAGAGTGACCTCCGAAGAGCAAGCCAATCCTGGCCACCGGATCAGATTACTGGAAATCACATTCCTAGTCATTGGGAGCGAAGATGGAAAAAAGAGAAGATGAAAAATTCCTGAAGCATGGAAGAAGGACGGCTCAAAGACATCTTTATCATCACTTTACACCTTTAAAATTCTGAAACTTTTTATGTGTAAGGAATGGAAATGGTTTGCTGCCAGACACAACTGGCATTCATAAAGTGATACAAGTATTAAAACAGGATGGAAAAACACTTTTAAAAAAGAGTTTCTAGTTTATGGCTACCTCCACTGTGTAATATATCTGTCATATGCTATGACTATCTGCTGACTTATGGGAATGGCTTTGTAGAGAATGCTTTACTCTCATTACGAGATCTCAGATGGAGTGACTTACAGAAACATTTTTTTGAACCAAATAAACTGATACAAGCTATGACAGCTTTAGACAGAACTTTAAAAAATGCTCTAATAAGTTAATTTTTGCTATAATCCATAATACTAGTTCTATGCTTTTTTAGGTTACTTTGGCTCAACGAAGTCAATGAGTCAAACGGCTCATCATTAGGACACGAAAAGGTGCTAGTCAAAGGACCGTTTGGGTAGCTGTAATTTGGGGAGGTTAACAACATCTGTTACCTAGTTGTAATTTGAGCTCCCCATAGGGCACATGTTTGTCTTATGCCATTACAGCAAACATGAGAAGCAGAGAGTTTTACAGTGACTTCACAGATGGTAGGCTGAAGAATGGATAAAGAACTAATGGGGGGAAAGTAGTGATTATAGTATCAAATACTAAATATGTGGGAGTGACAAATAAAGAGATGACATAAAGTAACAAAGCAAGACTCAAAATAAAACAGGGAAAGTGGAAGAATTAAGGTATAATTAAAATATTCATGAGATAGGAATAGGGACAAGGTAGAAAAACTGTTGCGTGAATGGACTACCACATTCACGCAACACCTCTCATCCTGGGAACAGCACCACCATTTTATTGAGGAGCTGGTGGCAGAGCTGGGAATAGAACAAACCAGAATCTGCCAGTTGCTACGATTCTAACCTCACAGAAAAAACCAGTCTGAAACAATGAGCATTTGGATAGAAGCAGAAAGGGAGAGCAAGTGCCCCTGGGTCTAGTGTCTCCTGAGACCAGGGCCACCCTGGCCTCTACGCACAGCCTGGAGAGACGGGACCCTTTTGGTATAGAAAGGTTAGGTTGGGTACTGTCAGTTTCAACCAAGAGAATTCTACTGATGAAAGAGGGGGATGGAATGCTAGCAATACGCCCTCCCACGGTGGATTAGGAAAGGGAAACACAAAGGGCAAAGCGACTCGCCCAGGGTTACAAGGTTACAGAGCTGCACTTTAGGACTTCAGATTTCATGTGGCATTCTCCCTTAGTCTCAAACTAGGGCTACAGAAATGAAAGTAGCAATGACACATTCTCATTCTTTTTGCTATCTATATTGTCTATAGAAAATATTTACTGTTTTATAAGAATCAGAAAAGTTACTTTAAAAAGGGTAGGAAAAAAATTTATAGACATTCTCACGTTTACATCAGTCAGGAGATATTTTTTATTTAGCAGAATGGCTTAAAGCCTTGAAAATATCCTCTACTGAAAGGCCCATATCAATGACATGTTTCTTAAGAGAATTAGAACTCACTCACTGGTAAATATCTACAAAATCAATAATCTTAGAGTAGGTTTAAGAGTCTCATCTTTTCGCATGTGTCTCATGGATTTCAAAAATATCATACCTTTGTGATGAATGGTGTTATGAAAACAAAAAACACATCATAGAGGAGGAGAAGGCCTAGAAGTATCACACACGACTGTTAAAAAGAAACAAATTCAACGGTCAAACTTCCCATATCTAAATTAAGAGATTATACTATCTTGCAAGTACAAATAAACACATATATCTGAACACTATTTTTCTAAAAGACATTTAACGGTTATTACTATTTGTGGTTTTATTCTACAAATCACATTAAAACTTTTATCTTCTTTATCCCATTCTTTTAAAAAAAAAAAAGAATCACTGAATCAACATGTTCTTCCCTGATATTTACTCCTGTAAGGATTTTATGAATTTGGCTTATTATACAAATGATTAAAAACATTGCAGCTGGCAAATCAGTGGTGGCCTGGGGCTGGGGATTAGGAGTGAGTGCAAAAGGGCATGAGGAGCTTTTCAGAGATGAGAAGGGTCTATAATTGATTGGGATGGTGCTCACACAGTTATACGTTTGTAAAATTTTAATAAACCGTACTCTTAAAATGGGTGCACTTTATTATATGTAAACTATACCTTAATAAAGTTGTTTTAAAAAGAAAAAATTACTTTAGCTAGCAAAGTAGCATACTTTACCTTGAAGTTGGGTAACTTCAGTGTTTTAATTAAATTCAGACAGAAGGCAATCCCCAAGATATCCTGTAAAATCCAAGCCCACCTAAAATCAGAAAGAGTTACTCTATTGTTTTATCCGTTTATTTTTAGATGGAACTTTTCAAAAGAAATAGATCACTAAAGTAATATCGTTCAATTGCAATGATTTGACCATGCAATTATTAAGCAGCAATTGTAACACAAAATCACTTCTTATATTCTCCGTATTTAGTAATTTGCTGTCTTAGTAGAATAATGAATACTATTATAGTAAGAAAAAATTGAACGGCTACCTCAGACGAATGCGTATCAGACACAAGTGCATATTTACCTTTAATCTTTGCAATTATAGGTATGTCTGTTTTTAGAAAGGCAGCTCCTAACAAAGGACAGAGGTGGTAAAATACATCCACACAGCTAGAACCTGAAGGGAATGGGAGCTATGCAGGATGTTCCACCAAAACCTGATCTGCATATTTACCAACTGATTATCATAAGTGACACTGCCTAAATTGGTGTGAACTTTGCTCCCAAATTTTAGGCTGTTAAATCCTTTTGGGCTTTAATAATTTTATTAATAAACCATTAAATAAAGTTAAATATATATTTTTTCTGGTTATCCTTCCTGCAAATGGACAGATACCTGTATATTTTCTTATATCTCCTTCTTTCTTACATGACAGCTAGCATACTCGAGACATTCTTCCGCATTTTGCTTTTTTCACTTAAAAATATACCGTGGAAATCAGTTCACAGAGATCTTCTTCATTCTTTACAGCTGCATTGTACTTCACTGTGTGACTATACCATTTAATTAAGTATCTTTTTGAAGCCTATTTCAGCTTAGATGTTTAGAAAAACCACAGTTCATATTTCCTTCTCTATATGATCTCAAATCTATTAGCATAAGATCTGCTTATTTAGAATTTATTTAGCTTGTTTTAAGACTATGGTGTTCTGGAATAAAAGCAAAAAAAAAAAAATCCATAATAATCATAATGAATAATTACCATGACAAGGTATACAATAATCCATCCTTAATCTGCTCTAAAAGCAAATACACAGTATTCATACCTATCTTCATTTCGATATACAGCCCAAACAACAGCTACCGCTATGCACAGGCCAGACAGAAAAATAAGTCTCACTTCAATGCTTTTGCCACGACACACAATCCTAAAACACAGATTGAAATAGGTTAGTTTACCCTGTAGATGAAACACAATGTTCACTTGATATGAGAGCAATGACAAATGTTAACCACAGTCACAAGAAAGCGACTGAAATAGCAATTTAAAAGCCTTGATCTGAAGTACAAATGAAACATAATAAAATATTTATCAGTTCAACAGAACTTTCTGTGATGATGGAAATGTTCTATAGCTGTGCTGTCCAAGACAGTAGCCACTAGCCACACGTGGTTATTTAGCACTTAAAGTGTGACTAATGAGACTGAGGAACTGAATTTTTAATTCTATTTAATTTTAATCAATTTAAGTTGAACTAGCCACATGTATATTGGACTGCACAGGTTTAAAACAACACTCCTACTTTTCCTTGTATTGATTTAAATTACAAATACCAACATTATAGGATTCCTCCTAAGAGATACATACGTGCATTGTCCACACGGTATCTTACGAATGAGCGCAGCAAGACAGTTGTACAGGCTCATTGCTGATGCTATGCAGAAAATTGCTATCATGACATAAACTAGAAAAAAACAAGAGACTAAATTACATGAGAACAGAAGGAAATGTGGTAAGAAAACATTTACACAAGCAATATTAATTCTTTAGCTTTCTTATTGAATCATGATACTTTCAAGGCAGTGACCATACTATAATCTGAACTGTTTAGTAAGCGAAAAGTATCTGGATCTTGAGTTTTAAGAGCGGGCACTTTATGTCTTGTTTTAGTTCCATTACACATGGGCAGGATTGCTTAAGGGCCTGAAGCTGGCTCTACATTTTCTATTATTCAGTGATTCAAACTGACATGTTAAAGATGTCCAGAAGGTGAGCGATAGACATTTATGAGTATTTAATTTAAATGTAAGAAACAGAAGAATTAGTAAACCATTATAAATGCTTCTTAAAATGCAGCTTAGGGATGAGAACTGACACCTACGTTAGACATTAACCATGCTATCTATATCTTCCTATGGTGGACTGTATCTCTCCTCACGTCACCTGTGATAACACCAAATCCATTTAAGCAAATCTCTGTTCCAATACAACACTAAGGTCAGCGAAAGTCACAAATGTTTTTCTATGTTAGCCATACTTACTTGAGAATTATTTAAAATTAAAAATATGTGATCTTTTTGTTGTTAAAAGGGGGAGAAATTATAGTGCTCTAAAATAAAAGGATTCGTTTTCTGAACTTTCTCAAAGTTTCACAATGGAAATACAAATTTTACCTGAATTTTTCAAATTCCATTAAATTTCAGAAACCTATAACTCTGTACTGTAGGTGAGAAAGAAAGAGTAATCTAAAGACAGTCAATCAGAGACAGCCACTTTCTAACTGGTGATCTTGGAAAATTACTTTTTCAGTCCCTTGTTATTTGTTATTTTTATCATTGGTTATACGATAATGTGAGTAGCAAGATAGACAAAGATTGCCAAGGTGAGTTTGGTAAGTCATCCACCAAAGTTTTCCAAGCTAAGTTTTACCGAGTGGTTTTTTTTTTTTTTTGAGTAAGATTAGCCCTGAGCTAACATCTGCCACCAATCCTCCTCTTTTTACTGAGGAAGACTGGCCCTGAGCTAACATCCATGCCCATCTTCTTCTACTTTATATGTGGGACGCCTACCACAGCATGGCTTGCCAAGCAGTGCCATGTCTGCATCCGGGATCCGAACCTGCAAACCCCGGGCCGCCGAAGCAGAAGGTACACACTTAACCGTTGCGCCACCGGGCCAGCCCCAACCTAATCATGTTTGAGTCCCTAACAGAGTTTTTAGTGTCTCCTTCAGTGTCATACTGCATCTAAGAAAATGATTATGCAGGGGAAAGAACTAGGTTAACATAACTCTCTTTAGCTACTTTCTTGGGCATGACTTACCATAAATGGTAAGGGGAACCTTGGCAATTTAGAACATTTAATATATGAAGAAATGGCAGCAATTTTAGCCATAAGGAACCATTTGAAAGTACATTAAATCTTGCAATATCACACAGACATTGTCAGAGTCATAATTAAATCCCACACCCCGGGATAAACATGAGGTTTAATATCTTCCTCCTACATCAAAAATTATGTTCATTAACAGGATCAACTTGTTAAATAGCGATCAATATAAGGAAATTTCTCACCAAAAATTAAAAGATGCTTATGGGTAAGGGAATCTCTTTTTTCAATCAAAGACCACTCACATATCAACTGAGGGTCAGATGCAAACAATTGAAGGCTGAGTCTTAAATTAGAAAAATTAGCTGCACAATGACAACATAATACAAATATCATCCCAGTATCCACTCTCCTAGCAACAGATTGAAATGTGAGTGATACTCAAAGAACGATTTTTTCTAATTGGAAATACATGTCATAGGTCTAGTTTCTAAATTGCTGCCACAGGACAGGAGAAACTGAACAAGCAGCAGAAAGTAACCTTAGGGCCTCAGTTTTCCAATCCAGAAAAGTACGCGAATGTTCTCCAAACAAGCATTGTAGCCTGTGGTGATTTTTACACAGGGGTTTTGCCAGTTCTCATCAGGCACACTCCCGTTTTTCCCTGGTTCCCCTCCAAATTCGTGCTGTACGTTGGGCAGAGACGGCAAATTTCCATCCTATCAGACCACTAAAATTGTCCAGGCGATGGGCAAGCCACTACAGTTCCTACCCTACCTTCTTAAAGGAAAAAGTATCAGTTACTCTCAGGACCACAGGCAAGTCCTGTTTCTACAAGTAAACAAAATCTGAGCAATATAACGCCTTGATCTGCAAACTGACAAAAGGACAAACCACACTTTGGGGGTAAGCAGTGGCAAAAAATCAGTAATGTGAATAGTCTTCTATTTCATATAACTTAATATAGCCACCAGGAAGTCCTTAGTCTGCTGCTTAGAGACTGGGCTGTCAAGCTTTATCTGCAGAGAGGGAAACTTAGGGACCACAGCAAGTCTTTCAAGTCATCCATGAGGAAAGGTTCTTCTCTCAAGACAGACTATATTTTTAATCTGAATACTTTCTTATCCCAGAGGAACGGGGACCTAACACTTCTGACTGTTTAAAAAGTTACTATCATTTTTTAATTATTCATTAAGTGTTCCAGGTAGAATGCCTTAAAGGAAATGATAATTCTGGCAAAGTAAATGAAAAGATTGCATGCTTAAAGTAGTAAATATAAAATAATGACTTCTTACCCAACCATTTGTAGAAGAAATAAAGTAAGACCATCATAACACAGCAGATGACCACAAATATTACAACTGTTAGAGGACTGAAAGTTAAATATTCTTCCTTCTTTTTCCTCGTTTCTCTGTCTTCAGCGCTTGCCCCTGCCTGCAAGTTTTCCCTGCATAAACACACACAGGAACGTCAGCAAATCTCTGCCAAGTACAGTTATTTTAAAAACCTATCTCTAATACCAACTCAAATTTGTTTCTGATTACAAAGTAATATACTTAAGAGAAAACTGCACACCAAAAAGAAATATTTAATCTAGAAAGAAAAAAATCCTACAGGTCTACCCTTCAGAGATGATGTTTTTAACCACATTATTTAAAGATAACATCTGTTGTCAACCTTTTTTTCCCTCCTTCTTCTTCTCCCCAGAGCCCCCCAGCACATAGTTGTATATTCTAGCTATAGGTCCTTCTGGTTGTGCGATGTGGGATGCCACCTCAGAATGACCTGATGAGCGGTGCCAAGTCTGCGCTCAGGACTTGAACCAGCGAAACCCTGGGCCGCAGAAGTGGAGCACGCGAACCCAACCGTTTGGCCACAGGGCTAGCCCCTAACCACTACCTTTGAAACAGCTTTTTTTTTCTGGAGGCAAAAGTGTTGAAACAGATGACATTTCTTATATGAACATTAATGTTTGTGAATGTTAATATTATCTAATTTGGAGACTACACTGATGTAATAAATTTCAAATAACCAATTTTACACACTTAATATTACACCAACTTACAGACAGTAGAGTACACCTTAAACTAGTTTTTCTTAAATGTAAACACTAAATTCTAATATCAATCAATTCAGTATTGACTGTATGCCTGTTCCGTGCTCATCAACGTATTATGAAGGATTCAAAAGAAGTTCAAGACACAGCTTTGTCCTACTTTGATTTAAGATAGCAAAATTTTGTTTCTAATTCTCTCAACAACCTTTTCTAGGTCACACAGCTAACAAAAGGCAGAGGAAAGAGTCACAGCTGCCCTTTGTTAAGCAGTCTGTCCTGTCACTTTAACTGTCCCCTCCCAGTTACAGGGAAACCACTACATACTCTTCCATCCCCAGGCCCTTCAACTCTGGTCTATTAAACTCAGTTCCCTTTGTGTACACCCTGACCATTCTCATTAGGTCTGGGCTGAATACAAACTTTAGGTTAAAAAAAAAAACGTTTACTTCTATCAGATTGTCCATTTGCCAAACAGCTTATTTACCAACACGCCACTTTCTTATTAGAAAATGGTTGATTGGGATGGTCAGGACATTACGCATCTGTGACTCCAGGGAGGCTGCCCAGGAAAAGGGCAGGGAGAGAGTTTGGGGAGAGAGACCGGCACCTCCCCGAAACTACAGAGCTGGATGACAGGATATTAACAGAAGTTTCGATGAAAGTGGTACCTGAGTGGAAACAGTGCCAATCTTTGGTATCTACCATGGCAAACAGATACATTTAAAACATTTTTGGGGCCGGCCCCGTGGCCGAGTGGTTAAGTTCGCACACTCTATTTCGGCGGCCCACGGTTTCGCTGGCTCAGATCCTGGGCGCAGACATGGCACCGCACGTCAGGCCGTGCTGAGGTGGCATCCCACATGCCACAACTAGAAGGACAACTAAAATATGTAACTGTGTACTGGGGGGATTTGGGGGAAAAAAGCAGAAAGAAAAAAAAAAGATTGGCAACAGTTGTTAGCTCAGGTGCCAATCTTTAAAAATAAAATAAACACATTTTTATCATACAATACATATAAGTCATAATGAAAGACTTATATATTCATATTCAGTGTACTGAACAGCACCAGGCAATTTCTTAAAGGGAAATGTATACTAGATGTATATCACATTAAAATATTACAATTCATTTTTCAAAAAAATTGCACTCTTAAATCAGCTCAAGAACCACATGCAATGGGTTAGCACAGCTAATACATATAGCTTTCTTCCATGCCATCTTGAGTTTATGAAGCTTGAGGATCAGTGATCTCATTATAATAAGACTTTAACTCTTTACTGAAAAGTCTTTATATGGAAGCAAGCATCTTTCCCTTTTGCGTAAGGTACATCTTTCACTTGGTAGGGTAATTCTGAGTTATGAGGTCCCGTTCTGGCAAATTTTCCCTCCTTAAACCTTATTCTCTTTCAATCGAACTCTCTTTACTTGTTAAATGATAGTCCTTATGAACATTTTTTAAAAGTAAGATACAATTGACATGTAACATATTAGTTTCAGGTGTACCACATAATGATTTGATATTTGTATACAGTGCAAAATGATCACCACAAGAAGTCTAGTTAACAACTATCACCATAGTTAGACATTTCTTTTCTTGTGAAAACTTTTTAGATCTACTCTCTCAGCAACTTTCAAATATGCAAGACAGTATTATTAACTATAGTCACCATGCTGTCCATTACATCCCCAGGACTTATTTATAACTGGAAGTTTGTACCTTTTGAGCCCCTTCACTCATTTTGCCCATCCCCCACGTCCCTGCCTCTGGCAACTACCAATTTGTTCTCTGTATCTAAGAGTTTATTGTTGTTGTTGTTGTTTTTTAAGATTCCACATATCAGTGAGATCATACAGTCTTTGTCTTTCTCTGTCTGATTTATTTCAGTCAACATAACGCCTTCAAAGTCCATCCATGTTGTAGCAAAGGTGCTCATACTCTTAATCTACTGTTGATGGAACATTTTCCTTTTTATCACGGATTCATATTCTCTTTCTCTATACTGTCACCTCCTCCCACACACATATACACTTAGTTCTTACTATCTTTATCTTAGAAGCAGCCACCTCAATTTCAAAATCCATAAACCTGCAGGTAAAGGACAATCTCCTCTCCCAACCTAGCTAGTGAAGGCAATAAATTCTTTGTTTTTGCCCACCATGATGTTTTACAAATAAAAAAGCTTATAGGTACTCCTCTCCCACCTCCAACTTTGTTGAACGGGAGCCTACCCTGACATGTATATGAAGCTTGCCGTGCTAACTCAAAGTGTGGTCCATGGGCCAGCTAAATCACTTGGGAGCTTGTTAAAAATGTGGAATCTCAACCCCCATCCCAAGCCTACTAAACCTGAATTCTCATTTTAATGATCTCAGAACAGTTTGTATGCACATTGCAGTTTGAGAAGCACTACTCTAGGGAAGAAATAATTTAATGGAGTGAGAATCTATATTAAATGGGAAAACATCTTCAATGACACAGTAGCTTTTGGGAAATTACTTATAAAGTTTCACCAAATAATCTAGAAAATAATCTTGGCGATCTTACATAACTATGCTTTATAAAGCTAATGAAGAAAAAACAATGCTTACTCATATGAGAATATGTGACTATGTTGAAATGTGTTTTCCAAATACATAAAATATTTAAAGCTCAATACTCTGGAAACCTACACTTAACTAAACTCTAAGATTTCTCTCTTGATATAAGTGAATTACATTTTGGTATTTTAAGAAATTACAAAGAAGCTTAGCTTCATTTAGTTGCAAATAAATCTTTTTCAATGGAGCCTATTGATCAATTCACAAGGTGAATATATTGTCCTTTATGCATGAAATAATATGCTCTGAGCACATTTTTAATTTAGAGTTATAATTATGAAATAATCCTTTTATACTATATTGCCTGCTTTAATCTAGAGCCAAAGGTACCTAACTCTAAGAAGACTGGGTTTAGGTTGTTGTTCAACAGGGAAATCCAAATTTCACGTACATTTGGAATTTCTATATTTAAGTTAAGATATGGACATGCTTAATATCCTTAGAATTCCTAACGCATTAAACAGAATGATGAGGGCACACCGTAATGACTTAACTCAGGAGGAGCCGAGAAACCTCCCCTACTCTTGCTTATTTTCTTACCATCTAGATATTTAGGCACTTTCGGATACTAAGAAGTATCTTCCCCTTTTCTGGGAGAGAGAATTAAACATTTTAATTTAAAAGAGTCTTTGATGGGATCTCAGTGCTTCCCTGCCGGCAGAAGAGTTAGTGGAATTTATGACACTCTTTTCTCCATGAAAAGTAATGACCTATATGAGGACAAACCTGCAATCTGATCTTAGTGGTACTATATTCTGAGGTCAGGTAGAATTTTAAAAGTTGTTATATTACTACTATGATTATCAAACAATAAGTTTTAAACAGCTATCATAAAACACTTCAGTTTAATTAAACTTACAATTCAATTAGTCCACTCCAGTATCCCCCTAATGCCACAGTGAACACAGCAATTACAAAAATGACCACCATAGTATAGTCAAAGTTAGGCCATGATGGAGAATACATTTTCACAGTGATGTCATCTCCAAGAGACTGAAAGGCAAAGCAACAGTTAAAACACCAGAATTCGTTTTTTTCTACTACCCTGTATGGCAGCAATATTCCAATCTCACTCTGGAACGGACACTATACATCAGATAGTCAGGAATACAAGAACTATTTCTGACATGATGTAGTCTCGTGTCAAAATTACAAGGCTATGCTTTGGTTTATGAAATCTGGAAAGGGCAGTGTTCCACGCAAGCACATTTTGTTCAGGGAGTTAAAGTTAAGAGAAATGATACGACCTAGATTTCTGAAGAGATCAAAACGAATAAATACCCTGTATAAAGTCAGCGCTCTGAAGCACCCTGTGCTACGGGGGAGGTGAATCCTTCCCCAGTACAGACTAGATAGGCCTTTATACTTCCTGTCAGCAAATGGAGCAGGGATAATGTAAATTAAGTATCAGTGGTTCAAACTAAAGAGCTGTACTATTTATAAACCTTGTCTAACATGTAATTAGTAATTTACCTGCTTCATATCTTTAAAGTCTCTGTAGTTTATAAATGCAATCAGTATTTTCACATCAAGAAATTCAGATTTGTTCCCTGAGGGGGGAAACTAAAAGAAAAAAACATTACGAAAACTTATGAACTGCCAGTATGTTTACAGAATAAAACAGATCATTCCATTAAATATAAATATCATCTCTTTTTTTAGTTACAAAACAAAGTTTCATGTGTTCTTTCTTAATATTATAGTAAGAGTTCTCCAACTGGAATCCTTTTAGCATAAACTTAAACTGAGACATATATATATATAAAATACACGATACAGAGGTGCATCGTTAATGTGTGAATAACACACACACATACATGTATACATTTGTTCCTAATAAAGTCTCGTCTACTTTAGGAACAGAAAAGAAACTACAAAATTTCCCAATTAAATACCTCTCATAACCAGAATGTTTATTTTAAAAGAATTCTACCATCAGATTATTCAAAACTCAGCCCTTAAGCTACACACAAACAAGACAGTTCAATTCCTGTGTCATTTGATATCACGAGCTCAAAAGAAGCTATGATAGCTTTATAACTTACTAGGATGCTCTTATTGGCAACCAACAACGCTTCAGCACCTCCTGTCTGTGCAATTCTGGCTTTTTCAAGAAAATGGCAGGTTCCCCATTGTACCACAACTGCTTTGTTCTTTATTCCATCAGGAGGAATATCAGAAAGGTTGCACAGTGGTGTGGTAGTCAGATTCATCAAACTAACGGAAGTCTGAAAAGAAGAAATGTCTTTAACATGATAAATATCATATTTCACCCTAAATCCATTCAGTGGTGAAGTATCAATACTGGTGTAATACAAGGGTTTTTTAAATTAGACATTTTTTATGACTATTAGGCTTTGAGGTAAATATTTTAAAATTCCCTGGCTTGTTTTTTCCACTGGGAGAAAAATACTTCAGCAAAAGCAATAAAATTATTATTATTTATTAACCATCACATAATACAACTAGTTTACACACTAAAACATAACAATCACTCATTCTCACCTTTCACTGTTTTTATGCTTACAGATAAACAGTAACTGGGATTTACTTACTGCATTTTCCAGGGTACTTGGAAGAGCCGTCCAACGAGGGTTATAGAGCATGCAGTAGTCCTTAGAGGATGGAGGCGTGCCATTTCCAGATGCATGCAGGATTGCTTCCTGAGCAGCTGTCTAGGACATGAACAATAATTTTCACATTGGAAATAGTTTGGCTTGTCAACAACTCAGAATTTTAATAAAGTTATTTATATACAGGTTTGACCACATTTCCTGAAGAGGGAAGGTCTTCTAATGAATTTACGGCTTCTTGTTTGAAGAAATACTGAACTATCCACATTTGCCCAGAACACATTCTTTAAGGAAGATAAGACACTTTCCTCTGGAGATACCACTGTGGCTCTTGTTCTAAGGGCCACAATCCAGGGAGGATTCTTGCTATGATGTGATAACTTCACTACTCCCTTCACAGCCTGAAACTTTCCTTCCCAATCTCTTGGGAGTTATTGCTTCACTGTTTATGGTCTATAAAAGAAAATGCGCTTGAAATCTCTCAACCTGTCTTACCTGCCATATTCTACGAGTAATTAGGATAAAACAAAAAGGTACATTATTATTTCCAAGTGCTATCTTGGGAAGAAAACCAGAGAAACTGGAACTCTCAAGTTCTCAAGATTCTGCAAGTGCCTACTCAAAAAAGACCAATCCAGAATTTAAAGTGAGGAAAAAGAGCTAGGAAAATGTTCTTTCCTTTTGCCTCATTTCCCACTACCTGGAAAGAAAAGAGAGACAAGAGGTAAGAAGTGATTGAAAAGAATGACAACTGTACATGGGGGTGGGAGTGGAGAGTATGAAATGAAACATCCTGAGATAATCAGAATACCACTCCACATCACAATTCCCTTCCCATCTGGGGCAATGCAGATCCTTCCTCTCTCCTCCTCTGAGCAAATCTTCCTCTAAAACACAAGGGAGAAAAAAGATCGCTTGGCAAATAAAGACGATGTTCTAAGCCTCTATCACTGGAACATGCATTAGGTCGAGCCACATGAAATTGCGGATATTTGACTATTTTTGATCTACAAAACTGGTAATTTCATGGGAGTCAATCAAAATTTCTAAAAAATATAGAATGCCCTCCTACATAAAACTTCCCCCTAACATTTGGGTTTAGAAGGCTCTCTGGCACACCTGGGCCTTCATTAGCTTACGGATCTAAGCAAGTATAGGGAATTCATAAAACATGCCATCAAATTACACAGAATAATTAGATAAGCAAATTATTTGTGGGAAAAGAAATGTAGTTTTCATTCAGCTATATACTTGGTGTCCATGAATGGATTCTCACAGCAGAGGTGAACGAATATGTTAAATTCTTACTACACACCCAACTATTTTTAGTTTATAAACAAAGTATACTTAGGTTATTTTCAGACATTTATCTGATTCAATATCACTGCTTTACAAATGAGGGCACTGAGCCTCAGAGAACTTACTAACATAACCTACCTAAGGACATAGAGTAGAATCATCTACAATCCTAACTACAGAAGGTAATCCTGCAGATAATCACGAGGGTTGATTAGGTTTAGGGCAAACATTTTTGAAAAGAATACTTTGTAAGTGAATTGGCTATTTCTTATTGCATCCAACAAAATGGCACATGATGTCAGGATGTCCCACCATCAGAGATGCTGAGTTCAATTATTTGGTTAACGTAGTAGCTGCAGGCTTTCTCCAGTGTAACGTTATATATATATTTTTCCTTTGTGATTGGCAAGTAAGTAATCTGTAGCACCATGTGAACAAAAACCTCTCACCTACTGTTTCAGCCTCTATGATGATCCATGCCTGAATCTAATTTTATACATTACATTGGGAGTTGCAAAATGGTAAACGTTTTTTAATACTGCCATTCCTGCTACTTTTATTAACTAGTATTCTTCTTCAGAAAAGAGCTTTACTCTCTCCCTCTACCACCATTGATTTAGTATCACTGGAGACTCATTGACTTTTTAAAATTCAGAGTAGTTTAATGACAACTATTTGTCTGATGTTCAAATTGTCCCAAATTTGGCCAGCAGACCCTCTTCCAGCTGACTCCATTAGCCTTTGAGGACTTTCTTGTTTTTTTGGCACAAGACGTCCTAGGCTGACTATCCTTTATGTGCCACAGATCTGGAACCAGCCATTCTACTAAGCTCCTTTTGGAGAGGAACGTTATTTAGATTAGGATTTGGGTTCTGACTGAGCACACTGCTGCTCAAGTGGGATAACCTTTGTAAGAGACAACTGGCAGTATCAACCAAAAATTTTAATACACAGAATCTACTGATTCATAGCCTACAGATGCATTTCATAAATGCACAAAGATAAATGTATAAAGATGTTCTCTGAAATATGATTTGTTATAGCAAAAAAAAACCCCAAAACCCAAAAAACCCAACTTCCACCAATAAGGAGCCCATAACATTATGGTATGCACAGTTCACAGCTGTTAAAAAGAAAGAACTAGATCTACCCATAGAAACAGATGTCCATAGTGAGAAAAGCAAGTTCCTGAGAGATATTTAGAGTTTTATGCTAATTTTATAAAAATAATGACCCCTCCCCCCAAAGCTCCTTATGTGTATCTGTGCATTTATTCGAGCCTGAAGAAGCATGTGGAGAGAGACACCAGCTACTAAAAAAAAAGAAGGTGTGAGAGGAAAACAAAGGCAAAAGTGATGGTGTGAAAAGATTGGAGAGAGAAACCTGAAAAAGGAAAAAACATTCAAACAAAACAGAAGGTATAGAGTCCTCTCCTCTCCTCCTGGCTCTCAGTCACACTCTTAGGGGTTTCTTTTCTATCTTTCCAGACACTATCTATGAATATTATATATATATATATATATTCAAATACACGTACTGTTTTACACATATGGGATCATACTATATATACTGCTCTGTAGCTTTTCTAAAATTTACATTTTTTACAGATTAGATTTTCCATATTGATACATACACACTACCTTCTTGTACACAACTGTATAATATTCTGTATACTTTTATAATTACAAAAACTAAGAGATTAAAAATAAGCTTAAATTTCCAAGGAAGTACAAAGATGTCCAAATATGAGTCAGATTTATTTCTATAAAGGGATTATAATCTTTCCCACAATTGTAGAAAATTCATCATTGACAAATGTAAAAACTCATTGATATGGGAATTACTAAGGCAAAACACAAACTTGAGTAGAAGACCAGTATAAAAGAGGAAAGTATAACCACACCTAATTGTAGAATAGTTAGTATTGAACGTGGGACATGCAGCACATCTCATGAGCAAGCTAACATACCTAAACAGCTTCAGCTCTTCCACCACATTTAAAAATATCTCAGTAAAATTTCTCAAAGAGATTGTGTAGCTTCAAAAAGTCAGTTTATTAACAATAGGTATCATGAGCTTTGGAATTAGAGACCTGGGATAGAATGGCAGTTTTACCACTTACTAGCTATGTTACAAGTCATTTAACCTGTCTTAAGCTTCAACGTCCTCAGCTTTGAGATGACAATTAAGTGTCCAGATCTCACGGAGTTGTCATGAAGATTGAGTTAGATGATGCAATTGTTTGTACATATTGAGCTCTTAATAAATGGTAACTATTATTATTATTATTGCTGGGGAAGAATTGCCCTGAGTTTTTTATGTGAGCTGCTGCCACAGCATGGCCACTGACAGACGAGTGGTGTGGTTCCAAACCTGGGAACTGAACCTGGGCCACTGAAGTGGAGCGCACCAAACTTTAACCACTAGGCCATTGGGGCTGGCCCATAACTATTATTACTAATTATACATCTAGCACCTTGCCAAGTACTTGTACCATGCAGAATACAAGATGATTAGTGGGTGCTTAGAGTTTGGTGGGATGTGGGGATAGGGGGTGATAGCTACAGAGTACAGAGCTTCCTCTGTTTTTTTTTTTTCCTGCTTTCTCCCCGAATCCCCCCAGTACACAGCTGTATATTTTAGTTGTGGGTCCCTCTAGTTGTGGCATGTGGGACGCCGCCTCAACGTGGCCTGATGAGCGGTGCCACGTCTGTGCCCAGGATCCGAACCAGCGAAACCCTGGGCCGCCGAAGCAGAGTGTGCGAACTTAACCACTTGGCCACAGGGCCGGCCCCTCCTTTTTTTTTTAATATATATTATTTTTTAGATCAGCTGTAGAGTCACATCAAAACTGAGCAGGAGGTACAGAGTTCCTACATACCCCCTTAACACACACATACACAGCCTCCCCCATTATCAACATCTGCTCTAGAAGAGCACATTTGCTACAATCAATGAAGCTACACTGACACATCATTACCACCCAAAGTCCAGTTTACATTTAGGGTTCACTCTTCGTCTTGTACATTCTATAGGTTTTGGCAAATGTATAACAACGTGTATCCACCATTATAGTATCATACGGAATAGAGAATAGTTTCACTGCTCTAAAAATCCTCTCTGCTCCATTTATTTGGTTTTTTTGAGGTGATATAAATGTTTTAAAATTGTGGTAATGGTTGCACGTATCTGTCTATATTACTAAAAGCCACTGAATTGTACACTCTAAATGAGCGAATTGTATAGTATGTGAATTATATCTCAATAAAGCTGCCCCCCCTCACCAAAGAAACACTAAACAAGAAAGTATAGTCTTACTGGGACAATTAAAAACACACCTGAAATAGATAATCACAAACAGAATGTGATTAAAGCTAGTCTCTAGTAAAAGCTTTAGTAGTTCTCAGGGCATTAGAAATGCAAATTCTTGGGCCCTGTTGGAGACTGAATTGGAAACCCTGGGCAGTTTATTTTTAACAAGCCCTTCTGGAGTTTCTGATGCTTGTCAAAGTTTGCGAACCATGGCTATAGCAGCAGTGCTCCTCAAGATGCAATGTGCATACAAATCACTCAGTGATCAGAGGAAAAGGCAGATCTTGATTCAGTAGGTCTGGGTGGAGTGTGAGATTCTGCATTTCCAACAAACCCCCAGGTGACGCTGATGCTGCTGGGCTATGGACCACATCTTGAGTAGCAAGGCTGGGAGAGAACAGACTAGTGGAAACCCCATCACTGTGGGTCAAAAAAACTTGAAAGCATAGAGAAGGCTTGAATCTCAGTGTTCCTTCAAACAAGACAAGTACCAAAGTAGGTGAGACCTGTGGTCCACCCTTGCCAGTATTAGATCTTCTGACAAAGATCCTATGGTGGAAGGACAGGATGCCTTCTTTTTACATCTTCCAAATTAGAGACATGCTCCAAAACACCTGCATTTTCCTGTGTAATCAACTGCAGTCTGGTCTTCTATGACTTTACTCAACCCTTAAAAAATACCTGTTTTGATTTTCAATCGGTAATGAAAATATTCTCTCGGTAAAAAGCTTAGTCCCAAGAGCCCGAAGGGATTTAGAGATCACACAATCTAGTCCCTTCGTTTTACAGCTCAAATAGGTCCAAAATGATCAAAATGGTCTCAGGGGCCAGGATTAGAATTGAGCTCTCCCAAACGCAGACCAGCTCTCACTCTGCTATCACTTCAAGTTCTTTCACGTGGCTAGACTCCCCCAGCACCTCTCAGTGCCCAAGCATCACCTCCTGTTTTAATATCGGTCCATCTATCTGTGCATTAGCTGTCAACTCCCTCTCTTCCACAGTATCAGCATGGGTCTCCTACTACCACTCAAATTCCTCTAATACCCGATTAGTTCCTCCCACATCCTAAATATCCCAAATTCTAAGTCCTTTCCTTATACTCTTCCAAATAGCCCCAATTCTAAGACTCCAGAGCTTCATGGAACTCCTCTCCCTTTGAGAACTGCTCCTTACAGCTTGCCCCAAATCATCCTTCTCCACACAAGTTCCTCAAGAATCAGGTATTCTCCAGGGTCATCAAATCACCAATCTCACCCCTGTGCCTTTATAGTCCACATCTTACTTGATCCTCACACACAAGAAAAGCAAGGGTACTAGTTCAGAGTGTGGAGTAGTACTTCTGTTTTTTCTGACTCAAATTTACCTCACTAACACTTCAGGGGATGCCTGTTGTTTGTGAACAATTCCTAATTTACTTTATCCAGATCACTTGACTTCAATCATAATCTTTTTTTTCCAAATAAAAGAATACTGATGTTTAAGTCTATCTTAATATTATAGTTGTCTATTCCTTTGATCATTTTCCTTCCAAATAGCTTTTGGCATGACAAACATCAAATGATCACCAAAAGTCTAAAAGAGAACAATGTAATGGTGTATACTACACTCACATCCTTGTTGGTGTACTATCTCTCTATTTTCGCAGACCAGTCAGACCTTAAATAGAGAGACATGTCTAAGGAGCCTTATTTCATTAGCATACTTACACTGAGTCAGTCTTGCACTGAGCTCCACGTCCCTGTCTCTTAGGCCTAAATCATGCTTTACACTCCAATCTCCTGCTAGTTCCAACCACGGGCATTTGAATTCCTGGCCTCCGTTCCAACAGCCTCCTGACGCTGACTCACCAGCCCAATATTAACCTACTGGGAGCAGGCCTGTTCTACTCCTGTCTAAGCTAATAGGAGAGTCCGAGGATTCGTCCTGGACATTGGTTCACCGGCTTTATCTGTCTTCTACCCTTCTTTCTCCTTCAAAAGGTATCTTCCAGCATTGGATCTATTTAAGCCTTCACATATTCCTTTGAAAATAACAATTCTCGGGGCCAGCCCTGTGGCTGAGTGGTTAAGTTCACGCACTCCAATTCCGCGGCCCAGGGTTTCCCCGGTTTGGATCCTGGGTGTGGACCTAGCACTGCTCACCAGGCCATGCTGAGATGGCGTCCACACAGCTGAACTAGAAGGACCTATAACTAGAATACACAACTATGTACTGGAGGGCTTTGGAGAGAAGAAGGAGGAAAAAAAAAAAAAAGACTGGCAACAGATTAGCTCAGGGCCAATCTTTAAAAAAAAAAAAAAAGAATTAAAATTCTCTAGCTAAAAATTTATCTCAGTAATCTGTGCAGCAATTTCTTACCCTTTACTATGAATCACTGCTTCTTGAACTTTAAGGTTCTTGTTAAAATGCAGATTCCGATCCAGCAACTGTTAGGTGGGACCCATGATTATGCATTTCTAACAAGCTCCCAGATGATGCTCTGATGTTGGTCCGCAGAGTACGTAGTTACAGACTTCATCATGAATAGCAGTGCAACTCACCAGTCTTCTAGACATTACTGGGGTCCTCCAAGGAATTTTCTCAAGAGGTGAGAGTCACAATGTACCTGCAGTCTGCTGGTACAGCCAATGTTCATGTTTTGGCTAGCAGTTCCCCCATTTCACCCATAAGTTCCTTCAAAACTCTTTAGTATATGCATCACTGGGACCTACCTTCCCCACCTCTCTCCACTGCCTGTCTATTAATCCCTGATACACTCAATCCTTCAGTTTTAAGAGGCAATGTGTGAATGTGACTGTAACTCTCCCCAATTAACCCCCTTGCAATCATTCTTCAAAAAATCTACAAATTAAACAATTCCTCTATTTTTTAGACACCAAATATGAGGGCTGGGTTTTGGGGCAAATTTTGTTAATAAACAGAATTTATTTATAATGAGAACTAGCAATTCTTAAAAGTCCATATTCCTAAACCAGAAGATATAAAATTGCAATGTAATCACTGAATGGTTATGCTGAGGAGCACCAGTCACCTACCCAACTCCCTTCATCATAGCAATGTAGGAGGTACCCCTTTCTTTACAAGCATCTTTCTCTACACAGATGTGAGTTTTAAGTCAGCAGCAATACAGTACGAGAGTTGACAGGGGCTTCTATAGGAAAGGCAGAGTTGGGGTTGAGTGTCTGAATGACGCATGTTCTAAAGTCAGGCCTAAACAACTTTTGGATCATTGGCTATTATATATTTCCTACACTTCTTACCTCCCCAATAAGTTATATAATCAAGACAACCTACGTTGTTTCTACTCTTACTTCCAGTATTCAAGGTTTATGGAAATGATGCACTGAAAGTGACTAGACCCAGACCCACAGATTAAGTGTAATCTTAATTACGTTATTAGTGGCTCAGCGCGAGCTAGCGCATCAAACAGGGATTTAAGGGGAATCAGAGGAGTTTGTGGGCCATGGGAAAAGTAGAGCCAGGATCATTTCCTGCACTTGGAGAACCTGGGGACATGTAATGTACAGGCTAAGAGGTAGTAGAGTGTAGGAAGGAGACAAGGTAATCATTCATTCATTCATTGATTTAATACTCTGCAGTCTATGAGATGCAAGGGGGAAGACAGCAGAGAATGAGTCAAGTAGGGTTTCTCCTTCACGGGGCTTATATTCTACTTGTTACCTAGATCCAGCCTTCTTCCTAGTTTTCCCTAAGTAACCTTATGACTTAATATCTCAACTGTTATAGAATTTATGATTTACACTAGAATTCTCAAACTCAAATGCCTACAAGGCCAGGCAGGTAATATAAATGCACAAATCAGAGTTGATTTAAGGCCACAGGGCATGGTAAAGCTTGGAAATTCTGGCCTAAAGGCAATCAATTTTTTTGTGCGTGTGAGGAAGATTCACCCTGAGCTAACATCTGTTGCCAATCCTCCTCTTTTTCTTTGCTTGAGGATGATTACCCCTAAGCTAACATCCGTGCCAGTCTTCCTCCACTTTGTATGTGGGATGCCTCCACAGCATGGCTGATGAGTGGAGTACGTCCACATGCGGGATCTGAACCCGCGAACCTGAGCCACTAAAGCAGAGCGTGCAGAACTTTAATCACTTGGGCTGGCCTCAAGGCAATCAAATTTTTTAAAAATTTTAGTATCTTGGGGTAAGGGCCCACACCTGGAAACTTTATGGTCTAGATTTTTATAAACAGACCCAATCAGGTATTTTTACCAAAAAATTTATCAAACATATAATAAACATGACTTCTATCTTTAAATCTTTTCTTATGAATAAATAAATTCACAAATTTATCTGATCAGTCTTGTGATCCATCTTTGATTCACAAAAAAATCCTTACTGCACAACTTAGTGGAAAAATATCTAGAAATGTCTGAAAACCCTGAGTTCTGGTCCTCTTTTTCATGACTTTCTAGATGATCT
The DNA here is from genome assembly GCF_041296235.1 of Equus asinus. Lineage (NCBI taxonomy): Eukaryota > Metazoa > Chordata > Mammalia > Perissodactyla > Equidae > Equus > Equus asinus. The sequence goes on along the minus strand of NC_091791.1, from coordinate 146,628,655 downwards.
AGGACAAGTCATAACCCTCCTGAAACTTCTCAGCATTATTTTGAGTTTCAAAGGAGACGTATGTGTGGGTGTTGCCTTTTCGGAGGGAGCAAACACAGCCAGCAGTGACTCAGAAAGCCGGCGACGGGATGTAGAGTCCACAGGGACAGCTCAGAGCAGAAAAGGTAAAAGAAAAATTGTGAAGAATCTGAAAGTTAAAGGAGAGGTGTGACAAAACCATCATGTCTAAGCTCTGGCCGACACAATAAAATACCATATACTGGGTGGCTTAGACAACACAAATTTGTTTCCTTAGAGCCCGGAGCCCAGAAGTCCCAGATCAAGGTGCCAGGACGGTTGACTTCCAGTAAGGGCTCTCCTGCCGGCTTGTAGATGGTTGCCTTTTTACTGTGTCCTCACATGGCAGGGAGAGACAGAGAGCAGGGCAACAATGCCATCATAAGGGCTCACTCTGATGACCTCATCTAAACCTAATCATCTCCAAGGGTCCCACCTCCAAACACCATTCATTGGGCGATAGGGCTTCAACGTAAGAATCTGGAGGGCACACAATTCAGTCCAAAGCATTCTGCCCCTGGCCCCCCAAATTCATGCGACTTTCTTGAATTCCCCCCTTCTCACATGCAAAATACATTCATTCCATCCCAACAGCCCCCAAAATCTTAACTCATTCCAGCATCAACTCTAAAGCCTCAAGTCCAAAGTCTCGCCTAGATCAGATCTGGGTGAGACTCAAGATACCATTCATCCTGAGGCGAAATTTCTCTCCAGCTGTGAACTTGTGAAATCAGACAAGTTACGTGCTTCCAAAATATAAAGGCGGGACAGGATAGACATTCCCATACCAGAAGGAAGAAATCAGAAGGAAGAAAGGTGTGACATGACTCACCTAGCAAGACAAATTCCACTAGATCTTAAGGCTCTAGAATAATCCTTTCCAGCTCTGTGTTCCACCTTCCAGGCCCATTGGGGTGGCAGCGTCACCCCCATGGCTCTGTGGGGTGGCCCCACCCCTTTGGCTCTGTGAAATTCCACCCCCAAGGCTCCCAGCAGAGGCCATAAAGCTTGCTGAAGCAGAGGCAGTGGCCCTGCGCGATCTCCGAATGGCCTCTGGAGTCATTTCTCCCTATTCTTGAAGAATAATGCATGTTCGGAGCCAAATAGCTCCACCACCCCATCTTGTCAAATCCAAGAACTCCAACAGCCTTTCTTCACTTCACCCCATCTCTGTCCCCTCCAGGTCAACTGGGCAGCGTTTCTGCTCATATAATCCCAAAGCCGTTTATCAAATGGTTGTTCAGCCACACCCTTACTGTTTTTTTTCAGAACTAGCTTTCTCATTTTTTGCATGAATAGGCTGAGAATTTTCCAAATCATCAAATTCTGGCTCCTTTTTTGCTTAACAATTCCTTCTTCAATTCCTCTCTCTCCTTTTGTCTTTTACTATAAGCAAGAGAAATCAAGCTGCTCCATCAACACTTGGCTTAGAAATCTTCTCAGCTAAATATCTAATTTCATTGCTCACAATTCTTCCTTCCACAAAACACCAGAACACAGTTCAGCCAAGTTCTCTGCTATTTTATAACAAAGACTGCCTCTCTTCCAGTTTCCAATAACATATTCTTCATTTCTGTGTGAGACCTCACCAGAATTGCCCTTCACATCCATATCGGCAGCACGCATCTCAAACCTCTTCTAGCCTCTACCCATTAGCCAGTAACAAAGCTGCTTCCACAAGTTTCGGTATTTGTTACAGTAGCACCCTACTCCTAGCACCAGAATCTGTCTTAATGAGCTTGGCCGCCATAACAAAACACCATAGAGTGAGTACCTTAGACAGAAATGCATTTTCTCACAGTTCTAGAGACTAGAATTCTGAGATAAAGGTGCCAGCATGACTGGTTTCCGGTGAGAGCTTTCCTTCCGGCTTGTAGAAAGCCAGCTTTTCACTGTGTCTTCACATGGTAGTTGGAGGGGAGAAGGAGAGGGTGCAAGCTCTCTGGTGTCTTCTCTTATAAGGGCGCCAATCCCATCACAAGGGACCTACCCTCTGACCTCACCTAAACCTAATTACCTCCCAAAGGGCCCATCTCCAAATACCATCACATTGGGGGTTAGGCCTCCAACATACGAATTTGAAGGAGACAAATTCAGTCTGCAGCACAGCAGCTTAGCACGTCTCTGATAGCCTGGGCAGCAGAACACACCCAGGAGGCTGAGAGAGGGCAGAAGAAACTAGAGAAGATTCTTTGAGTTGCTGTAGTACACCAAAGGCAGGCAGATTTCAGCAAGAGATTTTTCTACTGGGGATCCTGATTATTACTTCATTGTAATAAGTTCAAGATGTGGCTATATAACACTTCAAATTCTTTGAAGCCATGAAAAACGAGCAGAACTTTTAGAAAAACATTGTGAGACAGACTCAGGATTTTCCAGAGAACTCTGAAGCAATTTTAGAAAACAGATCTAGGCTGAACTTCACTCATTTCTCTTTGAAACAGAACTCTGACTGGGTCCCAATAACACGGTGAAACAAAGGTCTAACAGTTGGGAGTAAGGGTGGGGGTTGGACTGGGGAAGGATGAGTGAGAAATGGAATAGGCAAGGCCAGGAGAGAATTTTTTAATTTCCAGGCTTAAATGTTTAATGCATTTAGAAATCATTAAAACAACCAGACATGCTGTAGCTTGAGTTCAGTATGCATGGTGAGGTCACTCTGATGTAAAGAGGACAAGATGAGGAGGGTAGGTCACGTGATGTTGAAGGGCTTTTCTAATTCGAAATCCTCCACCTCTACTATGAGGATGTGGTAGTGGTTTCTGTAGATTATGTGCTGCTTCTAGATGAGGATGTTGCCTTGTTCTTACATGACTAAGGGAACAGCTGTGCCAGCTTCAAGATCCCAGAAAGGAGAAATGAAATGATTCAGCTGGCATCATTAATTCAAAGGAACTCCAAGGGACCAGCCTGGTGGCGTAGTGGTTATGTTTGCTTGCTCTGCTTTGGTGGCCTGAGGTTCACGGGTTCAGATCCCAGGCACGGACCTACACAGTGCTCATCAAGCCACGCTGTGGCAACACACCACATACAGAACAGAGGAAGATTGGCATAGATGTTAGCTCAGGGCCAATCTTCCTTACCAAAAAATAAAAATAAAATAAAATAAACAAACAAACAAACAAACAAAAAAATGAATTCAGAGAGGCCACCTAGAGCTCTAAGATTAGGGAAGAGAAATAAAAAAGGGCTTCAGGGAGAAAATGGTAAAAAGGGAAACAAACAAACAAACAAATACCCTCCAGAGAGTCCTGGAGGAAAGGAACCAGGTATCCAGTGAGCTCCTGCTGAGGAAAAGGATACCAATTTGTGTTCCTGAGAAAAGAATAGGAATGAGAAAGAGATCATTCCAGGAAATTAAAAGAGGAAGGGTCAAGAAGAAAACAAACCCACTGACAAATCGACAAGAAATGGAAAATCACTAACACTAGTTGGCACTGAAAGAGTTTTACAACTGGTAAAAGATCTTGTCAGTTTATCTACAGTCACCAGCACAGTGCCTGGCATATAACAGTTACACACTAAATACCTGTGGAGCAAAAGAATGTTACTGAGCCCACACAACAAGCCTGGGACTGAGGAACACAGAATCCAATATTAACATGGTGACATACAACAAAATACATACACGTAATACAAAAGGAATAAAATCTAGAATGTGGGAGAGAGGCTAGCTACAATTTAGAACAGGCATGACCTTCAGATTTGTGAAGCCCTTGAAGTTATATGAAAATTCTGATTACATTTTTCTAGTGAGAGGGTTCAGACCTTTTGCTAAGAATTTCAGTGTGAGTTTATGAGCAACTGATTACTATTATGTGAACTATGAATTTGTGTTGAGAAAGAATAAATGGGTATGTAACACAGAAGACATATTCCTACAATTAGCTTAAGAGGTTCAAATGAAAATGACTGCAAAAGCATCAGACAAGTTTTATATCTAGGTTATATTATGTGTATTTACATACTATCTGAATTATCTTTCAGACATATCTGATCACATGGTAAACACCACCTCAAAGATTCAGATTAACACTATTTTGTTATTCTCTTTATATTGTATCCCCCACACACCACCCCACTGAAGCAACTTTTAGATACATTATCTCATTCATGTTCCTAACCTTGCCTAACAAAGTTACGAATACATCAAAGGCACTTAACCATTTCAGGCTTTGATTTTGGTTTCTTAATAAATGTTAAAGACACTTTCATATTGAATATACTCACAAACAGTAACCCTTTAAACTGGAGAGTATGCAAAATATACTCTTTCAAAGAAGTTACACATTTTAATGGAAAGTACTAGACAGGCACACACCACATCAATTCTGTATAAATAAAGCTCATAAAAATTTCCAACCTGAAACTCCCTAAGTGAAATTTACAAGAAACAAACACTAAACACTGGCGTCCTGACCACGCACTGAAACTCAGCTGCTCGATGTTGAATTTTAAAACATCATTACTTTTCTGTAATTACAAAAACAAACTTGCGAACACATATTTGTTACTTACTTAACCGACTCCCCTCCCCTTTAAACCAGGTAGAGAACTGAAAACCACTAAAGGCATTACATTTTGCTGTATTCTTTTAAAAGTCATTTTAAGTTACTAATATTACCGACCTCCCCCCGCCCCCGCCCAGAATAGAATCAAAGGAGCCCTAAGGCGAAGCAGGAACTACGTGGGGGGGGGGGGGGAGGGGGGTGGAATCTGTATTACAGCAAAAACTAAAGCGCAGTCCTCGAGTCTCTACACACCCTGGGGCTACGTATAATTTCTTTTCTTCCCTAGAAGGAAAGAGGTTAAGAAGCTGCAGCAAACTCTAGACGGTCAAACTCAGAGGTCAAATTAAAATGCCCAGAACAGTGAAACACTAGAGAGAAGCATCAAGGTCAGGGTAGCAGGAGGAGCTTCGAAAAGAGCTTTCTCGGGGGTAGGGACTGCGGGGACTTCAAAGGACGGGAATGGGGGTGGAGAGTAGGAAGCCTGGAGGAAAGAGTGAAACAGAGGGGGCTGGGCGGAAAGAGAGTAATGGGAAGGGGAGGGGAAGGAAAGGGAGAGAGACGAGAGCACGGGCGCGGGCAGAGGGGAGGCCGGGCAGTAGTCAGAGGGATGGGGAGGAGAAGCAGAAGGGGAAGGGAGCCCCTGCGCGGCCCCGCCCCAGGGAGGCCCGCCCCCCTTACCAGCGGGAGTAGGAAGCCCCAGAGCAGGGCTGCCGCGCCGAGTGGCAGCGGCCGCTGCGGCCCCATCGGACTGGTGGCTGCCCGGCGGCGCGGCGCGGCGAGACTTGGCGGGGGCAGGCTGGGGTCCCGCCGCGGCGCTGTCTCCGTGGCCGGCCGGACAGGCGCGGGCGGCGGGGTTGGCTGGGGCCGCCGCTGCTGCTGGGGCCACCGCCGCAGCGCGAACTTCCTCTTCCGGCCCCGCCCAGAGGCCGCGGAAACCCCCGCGCCGCGCACGTGGAGCCCCAGGTCCGCACGCGCCGCCCGCCGCGCTCTCTCCGCGTCCCGGCGCTGGCGGGCCCCCAGCTGCGGGGCTGGGCGTGGCTCTGTCCAGCTGCCTGACCTGAGCTCTCCCCGGAGTCGGGAGAGGCGAAGGGACATTTTCAAGGCCCTCTTCCTCCTCCTGCCTGCCTGCTCTGTTCCCAGTAAGTTCCCAGGTGCCCGGGCCAAAAATCTGCGTGCTCTGAGCCTGACTTCATCTGCTCTCCGGGAGGTCCTGGCCACGCTTACACCTGTATCCCAGATCCGTCCACTTTCTCCAAAATCGCTGCGACCACCCTACCCAGGCCACCGACGACTCTCTCCTCCAGTCTGATCTGTTTCCCTTCCCAAAAGCCCATAATCCACACGGCAGTCCTAGTGAGATCTTTTTAAAGATATAAATCAGATCACGTCACTCCCCATCACACTTAGAACAAAATCAAAACTCTACGCTGGCCTGCAAAGTTTACGTAATACAGCCCCTGCCTTCTCTGACCCCGTCTTCACTGCTTTCCCACGCTTGCTTTATGCCACACGGGCCACCTTTGGTTCTTCCGGCCTTTGTACTGGTAGCCTTCCCTGCTGGAATCCTCTTCCCTCTGAATACCTGGCTCGTTGGCATTCACTTATCAGCTTAAATGTCACTTCCCCAGAAGGAACACCCTGACATACCCAATCGAAAGCAGCCACCTGGTCACTTTCATATCACAAGATTTATTTTAATTCTCTGCATAGCACTTTTCATTCTCCTATTCTCTTGGTTATTTATCTGTTCATTTCTTTATTTATCTATGTCATCTCCCACTTGAAAGCAAGGAGTGTCTTTGCTTTGTTCACTGCTATATCCCTTAGACCTACAACATTTGGCATAAAGTAGGTCCTCAAATATTTGTTGGATGGCTATTCAGTACCAAACCCTGAATAGGATGCTGTCCTTGCCCTTCTACAGCTGAGTTTAGTGAGGGACACGAATGTGTGAGCAAACACAGTTTGGGGTAAATAGTGACTCTTTTGTTTGCACAAGATGCTATGGGAGTGTCAAAGGGCTGTATCAAAGGGGTGCCAGGAAGAATTCCAACCCAAGCTGAGTCTAGAAGGGTGAGTTAATTTTAACCAGGCAATGGCCAGGGGAAGGGGGAGACTTCCAGGAAGAGTGAACTATTAGTGTCAAAGCCAAAGGTGACATTGGAGGAACTGTAAAACTTGGGCTTGGCTGAACTTACAAGCAGTGAAAGATGAAGTGAGAGAAAAAGGCAGAGGCCAAACCACAAACAGATTGGGACATCCTGCCTGGGACTTTAGGCTTCATCCAGTTGGTGATGGAGAGCAAATGAATAATAAGTAGGGCAGTGACAGACGATTTCTGTTTCAGAAAGCTCTCTGTGGCGGCTGCTGGGGTGGCAGATGTACTGAAACAGGGCAAGAGTGGAAGCCAGGAGATCTGTTAGACAACTGTAGTAACCTAACCAGGCCGGGCATAGTGAGGGCCTGAACTGAGACGGTGACTGAAGAAATGGGGAGGAGGAGATGAATCTGAAAGACTTGGAGCAGAATTTGGTAACTGAGAGGGACACGGGAGATGAAGGAGAGATGATTTCCAGGATCCTGCCCTGGACCACTTTTTGAAGATGATCATCACGGAAGATGAAGGGGGGATGGATAAGGAAGGGGAAATATTTTTGGACATGAGTTTGAAATGCTTGTGGGGCATCCAAATGTAAATGTCTATAGGTTGATGGCTAAATGAGTTGGTCCAAAGCTTAGTGGCACAATGAAGCCAGAACTCAGGTCTCCTGCCTGTCAACTCTAGACTCTTTTCACAGTTTCCAGCTGCCCATGGCAGGCCAGTTTCCCCTTTTATAAAATGGTTCCAATGACCTAGATGACCTCATCTCTAAATATTCCCTTCTGCCCAGAGTGGCCCTTTGCCTAGTGAATCTCCAAAGTGGCTCCTGAGGCTGTCTGAAGATCTCTGGTTTTCCTGTCTACATTATGCCCATTTTTCCTTGCCCTCAGTTGGAGAAAATTTTGTACCTGTAGCCAGAGAACCTGTGTTATAGGCTAGTCCCTTCTGCCATCTCTCTTTGCCTGCTTTAGTTTTCAGCTGAAAAATGTGGACAGTAATACCTGTTCTGCCTGCCTTGCATGATTATTGTAAAAATTACATGGTTTGTAATTGGGGTAAAATTACTTTGAAAATTAAAATAAATCAATCAGTAAATAAAGGGAGGAGGAGGAGAGGGAGATGTAGTCTGCTATGGCTGGAGTCCAGAGTGTCAGCACTGTTTGTGATAATTCCTCTGCCAAATGGTTTCTCCTTTGTTAAAGTCCCTGTGCAGGATGAAGTGAAGGAAAATGGGAGGTTTAATGGAGGATTAAAAGATTCTTGTTTGATAGCTTTGCTACTGGAACTGCTGTTAAAGGTTATTTGGAGTACACCTCTGTTACACATGAATTGCCCTGCAAATATTAGGTAGGATAAAGGGTCCTGGATAATTTTTAGTCAATATTTTTCTTCTCTAAAACACTATGCATAAAAACCCAATTATAGAAAATGTGTCATTAGATTAAGGATAGTTTTAATTTCTAAATATAGATAGTTAATGAAATTTTTTCCTGATGATAAAAGATAGAATGTTATTGGTTGTCAGAACCTTTCTAGGAAGTGGGTAGGAAACATTGGCTCCATTTTGCAAAAGAGGCAACTGCTGGGTTGACAGCTAGGACCCAGTCCCCTGCCCCAGTGCACTAGATGATTCGTACAACCTGTTGTTTGCTGGAACAGCACAGTGTTTTTTACTCGGGGGACACTGATGAGGTGTTGTTAATAAGCCCCAAAGCCTTTCTTGGGCAATCCAGATAATTACTTTAGTATAGAGCAGTGATTCTCAATCTTGACTATTTCTTATTGTCACATAGGAGAACTTTAAAGGATACTGATGGGTGGGTCACAGTACCCACCCTTTCGCCATGCAGATCCTAAGTTTAATTGGTCTGGATGTAGCCTGTGTATCATAATTTTTAAAGTTCTTCAGGTGATTCTAATATGCAACCAAGGTTAAGATACTTTTGCTTAATCTGTGATTCTTAAAGTGTGGCCTCTGGACCAGCAGTATCAACATCACCTTGAAACTGTGAGAAATGCAAATTCCTCCAGATCTCCTGAATCAGAAACTCTGGCCCAGCAATCTCTGTTTTAATAAGCGCCCTAAGCAATTCTGAAGCATGCTGAAGTTTGAGAACTGTTGGTTTACAGCAACATTCCTTAACTCTGGCTGCATATTAGAATTGTCTGCAAAGGTAAAATAAAAAACAAACCCTATGCTCCAACATTAATCTAACTGAAAGGAAAAATAGACAAATCCAAAATTATAGCTAAAGATTTCAACACTTCTCTCTCAATAATTGAAGGAACAGGTAAGCAGAAAATCAGTAATGATACAGATGACTTGATCAACACTATCAACCAACTTGACCTAGCTGGCATTTATAGGACACTCCATCCAACAACTGCTTAATACATATTATTTTCAAGGGTACACGGGATGTCTACCAAAATAAACCATTTGGCCATAAAACAAGTCTCAATAAATTTAAAGATTTCAAATCATACAAAATATGTTCTTTGACCACAATGGAATTAAATTAGAAATCAATAAGAGAAAGATACCTTGAAGATCGTCAAATAATTAGAAACTAAACACATTTCTAAATAACCCATGGACCAAAGAAGAAATCACAGAGAAGTAAGAAAATATTTTGAATTGAGGGAAAATGCAAGCATGACTTATCAAAAGTTGCGGGATACAGCTAACACTTAAAAAAAAGTGCCTAAAAAGAAATTTGTAGAACTTATAATAGAAAGGTATAAACGTTTAAAATTAATGACCTAAGCTTCTACCTTAAGAAACTAGAAAAGAAGAGCAAATTAAATCCAAAGAGAGCAGAAGAAAGAAAATGAAAATATCTGAGCAGAAATCAACAAAGTAGAAAAGAAAAAAAGCAATAGAGAAAATCAGGGAAGCCCAAGACGGACTTTTGAGAAAATTGATAGAATTGGGAAAACTCTAGCCAAACTGATTAGAGGAAAAAGAGAAAAATACAAACATCAGGAATAAGAGAGGGGATATTACTGAAGATCCTAAAGACATCAAAAGGATAACAAGAAAATATTATGAACAACTTTATGCCAATAAATTTGACAACTTAAGTGAAATGGAGAAATTCCTTGAAAGACAAACTATTCAAAAAGAAATAGATATTAGTGATAGATTATCTATTTAAAAATTGAGTTTATCATAAAAAACCTTTCCACAAAGAAAACTCCAGACTTATATGGTTGCTTTTTTTTTCTTTTTCTCCCAAAGCCCCTGGCACATAGTTGTGTATTTTTAGTTGTGCGTCTTCTAGTTGTGGGACGCTGCCTCAGCATGGCCCGATGAGTGGTGCCACGTCTGTGCCCAGGATCCAAACTGGCAAAACAGAGCGAGCAAACTGAACCACTCAGCCACAGGGCTGGCCCAGACTTACATGGTTTTAACAGTGAATTTTACCAAACATTTAAGGAAGAAATAATTCCAATTCTACACAAACTCTTTCAGAAACTTGAAGAGGAGGTAATACTTCCCAACTCATATTCTGCATCCAGCATACCCTCATACCAAAATCAGACAGATGTGGCAAGAAAACGACTGACCAATATCCTTCATGCACATAGATACAAAAATCCTTAACACAATTTTAGCAAATTGAATCTTGAAAAATATAAAAATGATGATATATCACTTCTAATTAGGATTCATCCGAAAATTTAAGATTGGCTCAACATTTGTAAATTAATCAGTGTAATTCACCATATCAGCTACAAGGTCAATATACAAAAATCTATTGTATTTCTCTATACCAGCAACAAACAATTGGAGATTGAAATAGAAAATACCGTTTACCGTAACATCAAAAAAATCAAATATTTTGGGATAAATTTAGCAAAAGATGTGCAAGACGAAACATCAAAAACTACCAAACATTGGTGTAAAGGATTAAAGGGAGACCTAAGTAAATAGGGAGACATACTATGTTCATGGATTGAAAAAGTCAATATTGTTAAAACGTCAGTTCTTTCTAAATTGATCTTTAGAAGTAATGCAATTCCGGGGGCCGGCCCCGTGACCAAGTGGTTAAGTTTGCGTGCTCTGCTTCGGCAGCCCAGGGTTTCACTGGTTCGGATCCTGGGCGCAGACAAGGCACTGCTCATCAAGCCATGCTGAGGTGGCATCCCACATGCCACAACTAGAAGGACCCACAACTAGAAGTGCACAGCTATGTACTGGGGGGCTTTGGGGAGAAAAAGGAAAAATAAAATCTTAAAAAAAAAAAAGAAAGAATGCAATTCCAATTAAAATAACAGCCAGGTTTCTTTTTATATACGTAAACTGAGATGCCAATTACAAATTTATATGGAAATATAAAGGAGCCAGAATTCCCAAAATAATTTTGCAAAAAAATTCAGTGGGGAAAGAAAAATCTTTTCAACAAACAACTGAAGCTGGAACAATTGGGTGTCCATACCTCCTAAAATGAAACTCAATTCCTACCTCATGATATTCTAAACCTACTTGAAATAGATCATAGACCTAAAATGCAAGGGCTAAAACCGAACAAAATTTTCAGGAGAAAACCTTAGTAACCTTTCATTAGGCAAAGATTTCTTAAATAAAACACAAAAAACAGAAACTTTAAAGGAATAAAAATCGATAAATTGGACTTCATCAAATGAAAAGCTCTGCTCTTTGAAAGATATTGTTAGAAGAAGAAAGAGCTAGCCATGGACTGGGCAAAAACATTTGCAAAACATATATCTAACAAAGAACTTGTTTCCAGAATATTATGAACTCTTATAACTCAATAATAAGAAGACAAAAACCCCAATTGAAAAATCAAGAAAATATTTGAACAGATAATTCACCAAAGGGAATAGATACATGGCAAATAAGCACATGAAAAGAGGTTCAATTAGTCATTAGAGAAATGGAAATTAAAAACATTAGATACCTACTAGAAAGGCTAAAATGAAATGATTGACTATACCAAGTGTTGGTAATAATATGGAGGAACCACAACTCTCATGCATTGCTGGTGGGAGTGTAAAATAATTCAATACTTTGTAAAACTGACAGTTTCTGATGAAGTTAAAATACACCTAATATATGATCCTGCCGTTTCATTCCTAGGCATTTACCCAAGAGATGAAAGCATATGTCCATGTAAAAATTTGCATATGGTTGTCTAATGCTGCTCTATTTGTAACAGTCCAAAAGAGTAAACAATCCAAATATCCACCAAGTGAATTAACAAACATATGATATATACATACAAAGAACACTATTCAGCAATAAAGATAAATGAACCATTGGTGCACATAACAATGAAGATGAAACTCAAAATCATTAATCTGAGTTAAAAAGCCAGACAAAAAAGAACATATAGTGTATAATGCCATTTATATAAAATTCTGGAAAATATAATCTTACCTATTATCACCAAAAGCAGCTTAGTGGTTCCCTGGAGAGGTTGTGGATGAAAGGATGGGATACCTGAGTGCATAAGGAAATTTTGCGAGATGATAGACATATTTGCTATTTTGATTATGGTGATGATTTCACAAATGTACACTTAAATCAATACTCACCAAATTGTACAATTTAAATGTGTAAAGTTTATTGTAGCCAGTTATACCTCAATAAAACTGTAAAAAAAATAATAAAGGATATCAAAAAAGATCTTATGCCAAACCTCATCACCAAGAAATTCTGATTTATTTGGTCTACAGTAGGGCTGGACATCAGTATATTTTAAAAGCTCCCTAGGCGATTGTACTGTGCAGCCAGAGTTGGGAACTACTGGTATAGATAAATCAATTTCTTCTTACTAGTGAACTCAAAGAATTTGTAGAATTCCCAGTCAAGGAGACTATGGGCCAGATCTCATTCCTTCTTCTCTTGTCTAAAAGTGGAAAACATTGTCCTGCCAGTTTTCATTTACTGGTTGTGTTGTTGGGGTTGGGTACATGTGTTGGTATCTATCTCTGAGCACAACTTCTAGGAGACAGTGGGCTTATCATACTTTTTTTTTTAATAGCTCTATTGAGGTATAATTGACAAATAAGCATTGTCTGTGTCTAAGGTGTACAACTTAATGCTTTGATTCATATACCTTGTGAAATGGTCACTACAATCAAGCTAATTAATATATCCATCTCCTCCACATAGTTACCATTTTCTTCTTTGTGTGTGTGGTGAGAAGGCTCAATTTAAGATCTACCATCTTAGCAAATTTCAAGTATCTAATACAGTATTGTTAACTGTAGTCACCATGCTGTACATTAAATCTCAAGAACTTATTCATCTTGCATAAGTAAAATTTTGTACCCTTTGACCAGCATTACCCCATCTTCCCCTCCCCTCAGCCCCTGACAACCACCATTCTCTTCTCTGCTTCTGTGAGTTTGATTACTTGGATTCGTGTATTAAGTGAGATCATGCAGTATTTGTCTTTCTGAGTCTGACTTATTTCACTTAGCATAATGTCCTCCAGGTTCATCCATGTTTTCACAAATGACAGGATTTTATTCCTTTTTAAGGCTAAATAATATTCCATCAAATATATATAGCACTTTTTTTTTGGTGGGGAAGATTGGCCCTGAGCTAACATCTGTTACCATTCTTCCTCTTTTTGCTCGAGGAAGATTGTCACTGAGCTAACATCTGTGCCAATCTTCCTCTATTTTGTATGTGGGACACCACAACAGCATGGCTTGATGCCCAAGCAGAGCACATGAACTTAACCAGTCCACCACTGGCCGGCCCCTATAGCACATTTTTTAATTCATTCATCCATTGATGGACATTTGGGTTGCCTTTACATCTTAGCTATTGTAAGTAGTCATGCAATGAATGTTGGAATGCAGATATCTCTTCAAGATCCTGATTTCAATTCTTTGGGATAAATACCCAGAAGTGGGATTACTAGATCATATGGTAGTTCTATTTTTAATTTTTTTTTTTTTGAGGAAGATTAGCCCTGAGCTAACATCTGTGCCCATCTTCCTGTACTTTATATGTGGGATGCCTGCCGTGGCCTGGCTTGATAAGCAGTGTGTAGCTCCGCACCCGGGATCCGAACTGGCAAACTCTGGGTCGCCAAAGCAGAACATGTGCACTTAACTGCTGCACCACCTGGCCGGCCCCCTATTTTTAATTTTATGAGGAACCTCCACAGTGTTTTCCATAGCAGTTGAATGATTTTACATTACCACTAACAGTGTACAAGGGTTCCAATTTCTATGCACCCTCACCAACACTTGTTATCTTTGGTTTCTTTGAGAATGGCCATCCTAACAGATGTGAGGTGATATCTCACTGTGGTTTTGATTTGTATTTTCCTGATGATTAATGCTGTTGAGCATTAATCTATATGTCTTCTTTGGAGAAATGTCTGTTCAAGTGCTTTGCCCATTTTTAAATTGGGTTGTTAGTGTTTTTACTATTGAGTTGTAGAAGTTCCTTGCATATTTTGGAGGTTAACCTCTTGTCAAATATATGATTTGTAAATATTTTCTCCCATTCAGTAGGTTGCTTTTCATCTTGTTGACTGTTTCCTTTGCTGTGCAGAAGCTTTTTAGTTTGATGTAGTCCCACTTGTTCATTTGTCTTTGTTACCTGTGCTTTTGGTGCCATATCTATGAAAAAATTACAAAGGCCAGTGTCAAGGAGCTTTTCCCCTATGTGTTCTTCTAAGAGTTTCACAGTTTCGAGTCTTATGTTTAAGTCTTTAATCCATTTTGACTTGATTTTTGTGCTTATCACTCTTCTAATGGGAACAATCAATGTTACCACCTCAGGCTCGGTAATTATCTTGTTTACAGATTACAAAGCTGCTTAGAGTTTCCTGGTATTGTTTTTCCGTAGAGACTACCTGGCTTGGTTAAATGCCTTCCTCCCCTAATACCTGTTTATGAGGCATTTCTCCAGGAGCAGAACACGTGACTTGAGTGCTTCCTGGTTCGCAAGAGGTGACTAGGGGCAGAGAGATGAGCTGTCAGCCATGGTTTCATCACTAGGTCTGTTTACCTGTTCAATGAGTTTCTACTACTATTGTTGAGAAAGCTACCTCCCCATTGGAAGTTTGTCAATCAGTGAAACAGTGTTGACATTTCCTACATGAGAGGTGCATATCAATATTAACTTGAATCTCAGGGCGTGTGGAAGAGAAGTATTCAGTAGGTGGAAATATTAGAAGAAAGAATTTCGTGACACTCACAGTTGTGGGGTAGCATGTGATCCCAAAGTGATAAACCAAATTTCAGACCCTGGTTACCTTCTCTTAGGAAATCTTTGTAAGCTCTTAGCAAGGGAACTTCTTGAATGCAAAACCATGCAAAGTGTAATAATAACATCTTATAAACTATTATTATTATTATTTTAAAGCTTGCATTTATACCTGTAAGTACTTTGTATACATTATCTGATTTAATTCACTTGAAGGAATTTTGTGAGGTAAATGATTACTCCATTTCCCAGATGAGGAAATTTAGAGGTCAAATTATGCATGTGAAATCTCCCAGCAAGATATGGAGAAGGAATTTAAACCCAACTAGAAAGGATTCTGGAAAAATGTTGGAGCAGGAAGCATCTGGAATCTGCCAACTGGATTCCCATTTATCTCGCTGTAGGTGCTCAATAAATGTTTCCTAAATTAAGAAAATTTGCCAATAATTAAGCCTGTGTTGTGATTTTGAATATTTTGGGGTTTGACTAAATTACCTCTGAAGTATCTTTTAAAGCTTAAACAAATCTAGTTTTTTGAGGAATAGCTGGACCTAATTTTTCAAAAAAAATCAGTTCTTAGGATTTAGATTTGCCTAGAAAATCTGAGTATCGCCTCACTGGTAACAAGGAGGAAGAAATTTAAGTTGCAGATTCAATATTAAAATGATTCCATTTGACCATAAAAAATCATTAAACCCCAGAGAGATACATATTTTAAGTTATGCAACTTTCTGAACAGTTTAAATTTCCGAGTGAGTCCATGATAATAGCTTGGATTTTTTTTTCTTCCAGGACATATTTCCACACTAAAGGTGAATAAAGATAACCTGATACATATATAAGATAATCTTAAAGATAGATTATATGTATATATTCTTTCATAAGAATGAATTGTTTTGTAATAAAATTTCTAAAAGAGATAACCTGCTGTACATTAGAGTTATATTGTTCTCGGTGTAGAGGGATAACAAGAGGTCCTATCATCTGTATAAATCAGCGTGACTGCGAGGCGCAGGGGGTGAGTTTAGACGGTGCCGGGAAAGACCAAGGCAGCCCGTTTCCAAGTTTCCCAGGCATCGCAGATTGACTCACATGTTGCTAAAATCTCCCTCTGGCTCCAGATGAGTTACTTGGCACGATTTTCTTGCCTGGGCACTACAGTATTATCCGTTGGCATGTTGAGACTACTCGGGCTTTTAAAACCAAAGTTGCTTATTTGTAGGAGCTTCCAGATCAATAAACTACCACCCAGAGCAAGGAAACGCAATCGGACTTTTTGATGCGCAAGGATACTTTCAAGCTCTAAGACGTTATTTATTATAAAACAGAGTACTTTCCATGTGACCTTTCTGGCTCTATTTTGCCGTGATTCTATGAACTGTTATCTGCTCGGGGAAAACAGACTCGGGATTTTTGACTAATACTGCAATTCAACAAAACTATATCAAGTCCCTATTATGTGCAAGATGAATAAGGGATATTTTTGGTCATAAGCCAGTACCCCCTTCCCCCCAGATCAATGATGACACCAATTCACAAAAAGAAATTAGCATCTTAAGTGAATATTTTAGCAAGTCTGATTTGGCGGGAATGTTACATTCATAACAATGCATAGGCTGGCCCCCATGAGTACTTTGTTGAAAATACAAAGTATATAATTACATTTTCTCATTAACAAGCTTTGACAGTATTAAGCTCCCCCCCCCCTTCCTTGTTTATCATTAACCAACACCTAGCATTCCGTGTCAGGTGTACGTGCCAGAGATCACCGTGATAGGGCCATGTCATATCACCAGCCCAGTCTAGGCATTAGCGTGCGGCCGAGACAGCGACTGCAGCCGGTCGTTTCCAGCCACTTGGATCAGCTGAGATGAGAACATCAATTTAAATGAAAGCGTATTCAGGGTGGTGACCCCCTGTCACGAGGTACAGACTTAAGACCATGAGTTTAAAATTCAATAATGACAGGATGCAGCACGGGAAATAGGGGAGAGTGAAAGAAGCATTTTATAATTTATAAAGATAAAAGAGCACTATGTATCCTTGAATTAGCTTTTCTTGAAGTATAATACACAGATGGGAAAGTGCACGTATTGTAAGCGTACACCTTGATCCCACACATCTGTGTATCCAGCACCCAATCAAGAAACTGAGCATTACTATCTCCTCAGAAGTCCCTCTTGTGTTTCCTTCTAGCTAGTATTCACTCCCAAAAGCAACTACTTTCTGAATTCTTTTTCCTCCCAGCATTATTGAGATATAATTGACATATAACAGTGCGTAAGTTTAAGATGTACAGTGGGATGACTTGATATACGTATATATTGTGAAATGATTACCACAATAAAGTTAGTTAACACATTCATTATCTCACATAGTAACCTTGGGGTTTTTTGTGGGGTGAAAACACTTAAGATGTACTCTCTTAGCAACTTTCAAATATATAATATAGCGTTGTTACTATAGTCCCCATGCTGTGCATTAGATCCCCAGAACTTACTCATCTTATAACTGGAAGTTTGTACCCTTTGACCAACATCCTCCCATTTCCCCCACCGCCCCAACCTCTGGCAACCGTCAATCTACTCTCTGTTTCTATGAGTCTGGCTTTTTTAGATTCCACGTATAAGTTGGATCTTACAGTATTTGTCTTTCTCTGCCTGACATTTCACTTCTCATAATGCCCTCAAGATTCACCCATGTTGTCGCAAATGGCAGGACTTCCTTCTTTTTATGATTGAATAATATTCCATTGTGTGTGTATGCCATATTTTCTTAATCCATTCCTCTGTCAATGGAGACTTAGGTTGTTTCCATGTCGTGGTTATTGTGAATAACACTGCAATGGACGTGGAAGTGCAGACATCTCTTTGAGATCCTGATTTCACTTCCTTCAGATGTATATCCAGAAGAAGGATTGCTAGATCATATGGCAGTTCTATTTTTAATTTTTTTGGGTATCTCCATCCGTTTTTCCATAATCACTGTACCAATTTACATTCCCACCAACAGTGCAAAGGATTCCCTTTTCTCCATATCCTTGCCAACACTTGTTATCTTTTGGGTTTTTTGATAATAGCCATTCTAACATATGTGGAATATCTCATTGTGGTTGTGATTTGTATTTCCCTGATGATTAGTGATATTGCACTCCTTTTCTTGTACCTGTTGGAATTACTTTCTGACTTCTATCACCACATATTAGTTTCATCTCTCTTAAACTTCAAATATTTGGAATCATACAATTTGTACTCTTTTGTGTCCTACTTTTCTCTCAACGTTGTGTTTGTGAAATTCATCCATGTTGCCGCATATGGTTGTAGATTGGTCATTTTCATTGCTGTATAGTATTCCATTTTATGAATGTACTACAATTATTATCTTTTCTTTGCTTATGGGCATTTGAGTAGTTCTCCACTTTTGGTTAATACAAAAAGGAAGAGCACATATTGTAAACAATGAAAAACTTGATTGTACAAGGCCCTCATTACCTGGCCTGCACTTGTTCCTCCAGTCTCAGGTCTTGTCGTTTCCCTGATCTTACTGAGAATTCCAGTCATACTGAACTTTCTGTTGTAAAATTCAACCATCTCTCTCCTACCTCCTGGCCTTTGAACATTCTATTCTCTCTTCCTGGAACACCTGTTTCCTGCCGCCTGTTCCTTAACTTGAATAATATCTACTCCTCCTCTGGGGCTCAGTTTGGATGTCCCTTCTTCCAGAAAGCAACTGCCTCCCCCCAAACTCCTAAAATAGGTTATCCTTCTGCATTGCTCATTTACTTGCATGTGTCCCCAGGAGACTGCGGGCAGAGGCCGTGTCTTATTCACTGTGTCTACCATCCCCAGTGCTTACCACCGAGTGGGCACAGGTTGGGTTAAACACATTTGGTTTTTACAGTCTCATAAGTAATTAATCCAGCGATAAACACTCATCATTTTAAGACTTAGTAAACTTTTGTAGAAACATGATACAATCTGGTTATTATATAATTTCTCCTCGGTTGTAATGAATACAGAAATTGAATGTGAATATTTTCAAAAGAAAATATGTTTCTTTTTATTATTCTCGAAACACAGCCTTCTACATATCCTGCTGTTTCGGTGTATTTTATGCTTGTTGGATTAGAGACCTGGGACTATTGTGAGGCCAGAGTCAAAACCTGCCTGCAGGGGCTGGCCCGGTGGCGCAGTGGTTAAGTTCTCACGTTCCGCTTCGGCAGCCTGGGGTTTGCTGGTTCGAATCCTGGGTGCAGATGTGGCACTGCTTGGCAGGCCATGCTGTGGCAGGCGACCCACATATAAAGTAGAAGAAAATGGGCACGGATGTTAGCTCAGGGCCAATCTTCCTCAGCAAAAAGAGGAGGATTGACAGCAGATGTTAACTCAGGGCTAATCTTCCTCAAAAGAAAATAAGCAAACAAAACCCAAAAACCCTGCCTCCAGTGCTCTCATGTCTCGTGTCCTCTGGGAAGAGAGGCAAAGGCAGTTGTGTCGAAGGGTCGTCAGGTGTTGTCCCACCTGCGTCTCTGTACCTTCATTTGGATGACAGGCTGGGTTCTCCATCTCCTCTGGCTCAAGCCTGCTTGTCAGGTTTGGAGGGACTAACCCCAGTTGGAAGGTGAATGTGGACTGGGCTATGTTGATGATAAGAAGCTCTTAGGATATTAATTAAAAATAAATTCCCAGTCCTTATCTCAGGTCCTCCTAATCAGAATCCCCAGGGGAGGAGACTGTCTAGTTTTTAACCTGGTTAAATTTTAAGAGCTCCGGGTGATTCTTATCAAGAGCAAAGCTTGGGAAATGCTGCTTGAGAAATTCGGTGTTTTGGGAGCTGGTTTGAATTGCAGACTGATCGTGCAAATCTCTTCCTAGCTCCATGCTCCGTAACTTATTGGTGGTAGCTTGAAATTGGCCATAGTAGGAGTACTTATACGACAGAAATTGGCAAATGCTACAAATCGTCCTTTCCCCCTCAAAGAGGTGGTTGTTAAACATTTATGAGCAAACCACTCACTGCAGAAGTGAGCAAGCAGGTGAAAATCTCTGCCCTCTTGGAGCTCACATTCTATTTGGGAAGAGAGAAAAGATAAGTGAATTATATTAGAAGTGTATTAGAAGGGGATGAACACTAAAGAGACACATAAAGTGGAAGAAAGATAAGGAAGATGAGTGGTGGTGGGCGTTGCAATTCTAAATAAAATGGTCAAGAAAGGCCTCCCTGAGAACATAATATTCGAGCATTAATATAAAGGAGGAGAGAGAGAAAGCCATGCATATAGCTAAGAGAAGAGTGGTCTAGGGAGAGAACAGTGAGTGCAAAGGCCCTGAGACAGGAATGCTGCAAGGGGGCCAGCAGAGCTGGAGCTCAGTGAGGAAGGGGTTGAGTAGCAGGAGCTGAGATCCTGGCAACAGTGGGGGCAGCGGGGAGGGGTGAAAGCCGGATCCTGAAGGGCATGGAAGGCCACTGTGAAGACTTGAGAACTTAGTAAGAGCAATTGCAGTTTTTTACAGAGTTAAAACATAAGTTATCAAATGTCAACTTGTCAGATTCCCTGCTGAATTCAAAGATGACTTCTGAATTTCTTTCTTTTTTTTTTTTTAAAGATTTAAAAAATTTTTCCTTTCTCCCCAAAGCCCCTGGTACATAGTTGTATATTTTTAGTCGTGGGTCCTTCTAGTTGTGGCATGTGGGACGCCCCCTCAGCATGGCTTGACGAGCTGTGCCATGTCGGCGCCCAGGATCAGAACCAGTGAAACCCTTGGCCACTGCAGCAGAGCACAAGAACTTAACCACTCGGCCACGGGGCTGGCCCCTGAATTGCTTTCTTTTCTTTTTCTTTGAGGAAGATTAGCCCTGAGCTAACATCTGCTGCCAATCCTCCTCTTTTTGCTGAGGAAGACTGGCCCTGAGCTAACATCCATGCCCATCTTCCTCTACTTTATCTGTGGGACGCCTGCCACAGCGTGGCTGGACAAGTGGTGCATAAGGTCTGCATAGGGGATCTGAACCAGCGAACCCCAGGCCCACGAAGTGGAACGTGCAAATTTAACCACTGTGCCACCGGGCTGGCCCTGAATTGCTTTCTTTAGGCTAGTTTAACTTCTACTCTTGTGTTGGTCACCATTAGCCACAGGTGGCTATTTGAATTTAACTTAATTTAAACTTAAGTTATTAATTTAAATTAATTGCAATTAATAAAAGTAGAATAAAATTAAGAATTCAGTTCCTCACTTGCTGCACGTGGCTGACAGCTGCCATGCTGGACAGCACAGATATGGAAATATCCATTATTGTGGGAGGCCCTATTGGACAGGGCTGCTCTGGGCAGCAAAGCTTGCCAAGGTTAACTGTAGGCTGGGCCCTGGTTCTGAGCCTTTTTCTGGATGGCGCATTTGCCCTAGGAGACCTTTTGGCCAGGGCACCTTGGTCCAGGCATCCTGGAGCCATTTGATTTCTGTTCAGATTGTCAGTTTCTATTTCAGGACCTTATTTTTGAAGGTAGCTTTACATAAAACCTGTAATCTTCTCCGGAGACATCCTTCAGTTCATTTATATATTCATAAAAAGTGAGTGGTCACTGGCTATTACCTTGCTTGTATGACCTGTTGTTGTGAAAAGCAAGGATGGGGTTGATGCAAATTACTGGTCAAAAAGGGCCCAAATTACAGCCTGAAGACTTTAATTTATTCATGCATTTATTTTGTGGTTGTTTTCAATACTAAGGATTCACATTAAATAGTGATTAAATATGAGAGAGAAATTACTCAGAGTCAAGAAATGCAAAACAATCCTGGAGCCTTTTCTTTGGGAAAGGATGCGTTGTAGGGTTAACTCTGGGGTCTTTGCCCCAACTTCCTCAGTTATCCCATTCTGAGTAGGGCATGGGACCATCAAAACTTGGGGGTCTTCTCGTGAGCTTTTCACTAGCTGGTTCTGTGTGGTGAAGGGAAAGCAATATCCGACCTTCATAAAAATGGCAGTTATCCTGTGAGCTTCTCAGCCGGTTCACTGGGAGTGGAAGGAGTCATGAAAGCTGAGAGCTCATGCTTTATATTCTGCTGGAGATGGGCTCTTTGGGGGAGCATGCGTCCCTGGGGCCGAGGTGAGCATCGATCCTTTGGGCTGAGGAGGCTTGGCTGGCCCCTGTGGTTCCTTGCGGATATTTCTCTGGGTTGCGGCTGGGTCTTACGACCAGGGTCATCCTCAGACCGCTCCAGCTTCCCTCATGCAGTGTTCTTTTCCTTCTTCCCTCGCCCAAACGCAGTCCAGAATTCTACAGAATAGCTTTTCCTCTTCCTCCAAACTTGCCCTCTGGGAAGAATCTAAATAGTTTATTCATGCTAAAGTATAACTTACTTCTCTCAGGAATAATTTTATGGAAACTGAGTCAATCCCCTCATTGATTGAAGACACGGAATAAAGCTCTAACTGTGGAATTTCAGACATTGTCTAAGCATCTTGTTAGTCCCTCTGAAATAATATCATGTTTACAGTTAGGGGAAATACACATCCAGTTTCGCTGGGATAGTCCTGGTTTATACCTATTACTCTTGCATATTTATTAACAGTGTTCCTGTTCACTCTCAAAATGTCTGGGTGATAAATAGTTCCCTTATTTCTAGTCCTTTCTCTGCCTAAACCCTGGAGCGTAGGTGCAAGGCAGAATCTTCTGAAAATTACTTCCTAGAGTTGGCTTCTCCTAATAGTCTCTGTGCCTTTCCCTCCATTTTCAAATTTCATCCTCAAATTGGAAAGCACCAGGAGACAAATGACAGTGCGTGGAGTATTATTTTTTTCAGCCATTGGTTAAATAATGTAATAAATCTCGGCCCTTGAATAAAATCCTCAAGGAGCGCACCTTTCCCAGGCTACTCCTTATCAATTTAGTAATCCCAATTTCAAATATTTCCCATTCTGTTTGTCGAGGAAAATGTGCTTCCTCTGTGAACTCCCTTTATCGAATTATTTCCACATGTTGGCATTTGGATTGGGTTGATTCCACTTTCCATTTCTAGAACTGCAGTGACTTTGTTCACAGCTTTTGTCCAGAGGGCATGCGATTAGAATTTGTTATGATCTTGCCTTTGGGCACTAGGTCTTATCTGAGATAAGAGCTTGGAGATCTGGCACCTGCAAAATTCATTCTCAGCTAGACTAGCCTGGAGGCAAACTGGAACACAGTCACTAGCAGTGAGCTACACCTGCCTGCATACAAATGGCATTTTAAGAAGAAGAAAGCATAAAGCCACAAAGTCATAATGTTACTTTAGAGGCGGACTGGAGCTATAAAAAGCAC
Source organism: Equus asinus (assembly GCF_041296235.1). Lineage (NCBI taxonomy): Eukaryota > Metazoa > Chordata > Mammalia > Perissodactyla > Equidae > Equus > Equus asinus. The sequence continues at coordinate 146,605,487 of NC_091791.1, read as the reverse complement.
ACCATGCAGGCACTTACGTTGTTAGCTGTTCTAAGTTCTCTATGGGGTATTATGAAAGTATATGTATATTCATTTGGATTTTTATATCAACAAGATATTTTAGCAGGTCTCTTTGCTGGTGCAGCTGTTTTCCTTAAATATATTGGTTATGCACCTTACAACATACCTTTATAAAAAGCCAGGCCAAAAAGAATTTGTTTTGACATTTTGCTTTAGCACTTTAGATTGCAGAATTTCCAAATTCAAGCATGTCTTAAAAATTTTTATAATTTTGCCCTGTAACTCTTTGATTCCAATTGGTTGGAAATTAGCCTGTTTAATATCCTTGGGAGCAAAGGGTTAAGTCCTAGCATCAAGGTTAATTTAAAACAACAGTTCGCCTCCTGTGCAAACATTCTCTTCCACTTAAGGACACACTTATTTTTTTTTTCCATTCCAAATGTCAGTTTACAATTCAGTGAGTTGGTTTTCTATTTATAGTGTCTTCACCTTAAATTTTATCTGTCAAATATTAGGAGTTACTTCTAATACACAAAAAAAGGGTATCTACCTCCACACCAAAAACTTTACATTGACTGAGAAAATTATCTACAGTAGTAATAGCAGTGACAATATGAAAACTACTAGTGCAAATAAGAAGATATTAACAGTCTCTTTCCATTATCTGAAGAACTTAGACAAACAGTAACTGAGTAAAAAATGAACATGTATAACTTTCTGTCTGAAGGAAAGAAAGGATGCATTCTAACGACAGAAAAATGATATCCAACTGTCATAATTAAAATCTCCCAAACGTATGGTAGTAGTTAGAGAGAGACACACTGGTTGTAGACTAGGATAGTGGATTATCAGGGGAGCTGGGTTTTTGTTTTTGTTTTTTGGTGAGGAAGATTGTCTCTGAGCTAACATCTGTTGCCAGTCTTCCTCTATTTTGTATGTGGGATATCACCTCAGTGTGGCTGATGAGTGGGGTGTAGGTCCGTGTCTGGGATCTGAACCTGTGAACCCCAGGCTGCTGAGGTGGAGTGCGTGAACTTAACCACTATGCCACTGGGCCAGCCTGGGTAGCTAGCTTTGATAGGTCTTCAGGCTGGGTTCTGACTCAGCTTTGCAGGCCCTGAGACTCACTTTTATCAGGACAGCTACAAGAAATCACAGAAAATTAATGAACAAACAAGAATCTTCATGTATTCATTTTTAATTAAAAAAAAATTGTATCTAGGGGCTAGCCCGGTGGCACAGTGGTTAAGTTCGCTTGTTCCACTTCTCAGCAGCCCAGGCTTTGACAGTTCGGATCCTGGGTGCGGACATGGCACCACTTGGCACACCATGCTGTGGTAGGTGTCGCACATATAAAGCAGAGGAAGATGGGCACATATGTTAGCTCAGGGCCAGTCTTCCTCAGCAAACAGAGGAAGATTGGCAGTAGTTAGCTCAGGGCTAATGTTCCTCAAAAAAAAAAAACAATTTGTATCTATACACATGTATATAAATATGTCTGTACATGTGCTTGCCTGCGTGTGCTAATTTATTTAGTTGGATCTCAGGTGCAGAAGGTTGAGTTAGTCACATTCTTCAGTCACTAGCATGTTGTCATTATTGGTCCCACCAAGACCCCTATGTCCTATTTATATCTCTATCTATCCATCCATCCATGCCTGTTGATCATCATGATACCAAACCTCTTAATTTCAAGTTCATGTGAATAATGCACTGTAAGCCAATCACTGAGACATTGGTGCTTGGAGATGGAGAAAGTTTTATTCAAATTGGCCAAAACAAGCAGGCAGGAGGATAGGTTCTCTCAAATCCACCTTCACAAGAGAAGAAAGCAGGGGGTTTTGTGGAGCTAATGGGCTTGACAGGAGGAGTTCCAGAGAAACAAAGGGGTAATCCATGTTTCTTTCACTCCAGATAAGCCCTTGGGCAATCTGACTTCTGGGAGTCAATGTCAGGGGTGGGGATGAGGGAGCAGTGCTGGTTATCTCATGATATAACTTTCCTGAAGGCATTCTTTTTCTTCTTAAAATAAACTCATAAATCCTTGTGACCTTTGAGTCACCCCTCAGGTTAAAAAAGAAAACAGGAAATTGACAAGATTAACTTCTTTTCATAACAAGGTTAAGAGGTAATCTTATTGAATATTTATAGTAACTCTCAGGTACCCAGCTTCAATCATATTCTACCCTTATTTCCCTATCCCTATAGGTAATTTAATGTATATCTTTTTATTTATTTTTATTTTTATTTTTTATTTTTTAAATTTTTTTGAAGATTAGCACCTGGGCTAACGACTGTTGGCAATCTTTTTTTTCTTCTGCTTTATCTCCCCAAATCCCCCCAGTACATAGTTGTATATCTTAGTTGCAGGTCCTTCTAGTTGTGGCATGTGGGATGCTGCCTCAACGTGGCCTGACAAGTGGTGCCATGTCCGCGCCCAGGATGCGAACCAGCAAAACCCTGGGCTGCAGCAGTGGAGTGCGTGAACTTAACCACTCGGCCACAGGGCCGGCCCCTATATCTTTTCATTTGAGTGTGTTACGCAAACTGTATTATTTTACGTGCTTGTATTTTTACTTTACGTGGATAGTATTGTACTCTATATCTTTTGTCACTAAGTACTATGTTTTAAAGAGCTATTCTTGTTGTTATGTGGTACATCTAATCCACTGCATCCAGCCTGTTGGCTCTCTCACTGATGGCCACCCAGGTTACCTCCAACTTCCCAAAACCATAAACAATGCTCCAGTGAACACCCTCTTACGTGTTTCCTGAGAGACCAGTCTAATCCATGTAAACTATTTCATTGTCTTTTTTTTTTTGATGAAGAAGATTGTCCTTGAGCTAACATCTGTGGCAATCTTCCTCTGTTTTGTATGTGGGATGCTGCTACAGTGTGGCTGGACGAGTGGTATGTAGGTCTGTACCCAGGATCCAAACCCGCGAACCCTGGGCCATGGAAGCAGAGCGTGTGATCTTAACCACCATGCCACTGGCCCGGACCTCCTCTCATTGTCTTTTTGAAATCTTGTTTAAAAAATTCCTCCCAGATGAAGAGCCAGTTTTCCCAGCATTTGCTAAACAATTTGTTCCTTTTACAGTGATTTGTGGTTCCACTTTTATTGCATAATAAGTTTCAATGTGGACACGGGTATGTTTCTGAGTGCTTCTCTCTGTCCAAGTGTTTATTTCCACTGGGAACTATGTACTCTCAGAGAAACAATAACTTGTGCAGACTCACCAGGAGAGCCCCCCCTTCCTGGTGTCTGATTGCTTGGCAGATCAAATGAAGGATTAGAAATTTTCCTGGTGAGCATGTAGTCAAGATAAATCATTTTAAGGAATATTTGTATGGGTACTGCTAACCTGGTTGAACAGTCTCCGCCCCATAAAACAGTTCTCTGCTGAACGGGATCTTTGTCACCAGGCAGAGTTTCTTCGGCTCTTCACCTCTAGGCTCTGAACAGATTCCTCTTTTTTTAGTGCATCCATTCTTCGGGATGGCATGGTACAAAGCATCAGAGTTGACCATCTTTAGAACAATCTCATTCTAGGCTTGCCTTCTGAGATGACTCCCAGTCACCTCAACTACAGCCAATTCAATAGATGGGAGGTAGTATATCTTTGAACATAGGTGGGTTTGAATGCTGGCTATACTATTTCTTAGCTATGGCAGACACTATTTAATGCCGACTCACCAGACTCTTTACCCTCCACTTCGCCCACCTCCATTCCCACCCACCCCCATGTCTTCCTTGCTAGATTTTTTTGAGCTGGCAATGTGCACAGTCTCAGGGAATGCATTATGTCTCCAGCCACATGCAGATGTGACACTTGGAGCAGCGATGACCATCTTGCGACCATGAGGAAATAGCCTAAGATCAAAAAATGAGCTTATTTATGATGGCACATCAGAAAGATGGAAAGAGTCTGTGTCCTTAAGGACATTGGAGAGCTGCTGACTCAATCCTGGAACTGCCTGCCTCTGAACGTCTCATGAAGTAAACACTAGGTGTTCTTGTGGTTAAACACTTGCTACTCAAAGTATAGTCTGCAGACCAGCATTGGCATTACTTGGTTGCTTATTAAAAATGTAGCATCTCACTCCCATCTCCAACCTACTGAACTAGAATCTGCAGTTTAACAAAATCCCAGAGGACGTGTGCACATTAAAATTTGAGAAGCACTGATATAAGCCACTCCTCATAAGTTTTATTTCTTGCAGCTGAATTCATCCTAATTGAAATGCTGTGACATTGGCCGAATTACCTAAAGCATCTAAACCTGTTTCCTCTTTTGTAAAATATGAGCAATAATAATACCTGCCTTGTAAAAACACTGCGGTGAGTAAGCACATAAAATGTGCAGCACAATGTCTGCCACATATTCTGACTCAGGGCTAGCTACCTTTACTGCATTCTGCAAATATCCTTAGTGTAGACAGTAAAGTTGGAATGCAGGTGCAATGCTCTGCCCTTCCAGGATGGAAACTGGGTGTTTCCAGGACATCTGTGGGGTGAGGCTTTTATTGTCATTCTTGCTGCCAGGAGTATAGGACAGACTACTTCTAGCAGCAGTTTTCCTGAGAATTGACAATTGACAACTCGTACCTACAGCAAGTTTGACTTTATTTTTTAACTTCCTTAAGCTCAATAATAGAAGTCATTGTTTAGAAACGACTAGGTCTGTATAGCTGGACAGTAAATACATAGGCCAGTAATGAAAGCAAGGCCTTCTAGGACGGACTGTAGGACAACAGTGAGATTGAAGAAGGAAGATACTTTAAAAGCTTGTTCACGTGGTGACTGTGCAATAGGACAGCTGTCTGGGACTTTTGTAAACTTCACATTGAGTTATCAAGTGTTAAGCTGAGGTCCCGGTAGCCTTGATTTAGCACGGCACAATAATACATGCAATCTAAGCATGGACTAAAAGGCAGTGTATCCATGTTGTGTAAAAATATAAGGCCCTAAAACCATGAGCGTATTTGCAATACTCTACAATTAAAATACATTTATCATAATAAAAAGCATTGATTAAAATACTAAATGTCAACGGAAAAACAAAATACCCTGATGACTTCTGAACTGTGCTGTCTCAGAACTCCTCTGGGAGGCCCCACTGCTTTCTCTAGACTGGAGAGGAAGGTCAGGAGGATACCTGGCTCTGGACCCACCCGTCCCAGGTGGTAAACGGTAGGTGTGGGCCCAGCTCAAAGTAAAGGCTCCGGCAGCTCAGCAGGGCAAAGGGGCCTCAGTGACCTGCAGGGGAAATGGGCATAGTTGAAGCAAACGCTTGGTCTGCCAACCAGGACACCAGGGTAGCGTGAGGTTTCCAAACATGACTTGGGGAAGCAGGGTATGAAGGGAGTAGGCAAGGCTCAAAACTCCAAAAGGCAGAAAGCTGGCTTACCATGCTTACCGTGGTGAATTAACGTGGAATGGCTTCTGGAGCAGGGGGTATAGATCTGGTGCAGGACCCAGCAAGAGCAAAGCAAGCTCTTGTTCCTGGGAGCTCCTGGGATATTAAGCTAAAACTCCAAAAGCAGGACTAAGCTTTATAAACAGTTCTGGACTTCAGGCTCAGGGAGCAGTGCTTGTTACCAGCACGGGCACCTCATAGGCACAAGGAATGCATCTCCTTAGTTCTCCTGTGGGCAGCACAAGCTAAGTCCCAGGTCAGATCTGTGTCAGAGAGGAAGCGGTGGAAGACACAGGAGCCAGTGGTGGGCACTAAGGAGAGAAGCTCCTTCTAAGCCCTTATAGATTAGGGTGATGGCTGGGGTGTACCAAGCTGCCTAAGGCCTTTTTATCCCAGGCCTGGATGGGCGAATATAAGGCTTTGCAGGTAACTAACAATCCAAAGTCCCAATGGCCAAACACACTCATTATTTCTTATTAATATCATAGTCCAATCTGATTGGTTGGGGTGAGGTGAGTGGAAGTTTACTCCACGAAGTCATTCCAGGACTCAAGCACCAACCAGTTTCCACCTGGTGGCTCCGGCATCTTTTCAGGTCTTGGAGTCTTCCACTGGTTCCTCTGCATCCAATCAAAGGGATAAAGGGTGAGGGAGGATCTCAAGGCAGGTATTTTACAGGTCATTTTAAGTCATTTCTACTTACTTTCCATTGGTGAGTAGTTGCAAGGGGGCTGATAATGTTTTCGAGAAACATGTTAAGGAAGAGAATACAACTATTGATGAATAGGTAGCCAGTCTGCCATGAGAGAAGAAAGCAGAGGCAGCAGCAGGAATGAGATGGGGTTTATTGGAAACAGGTTAAAATGATTTCCATTTAAAAAAGTTAATTTACTTATGAGGAAGACAAGAGATAATTATTGTTCATTAATTGATTTGTTCATTGCTTTTTTCATCCAATCAATAAAAAGTTTATTGAGGATTGACTGTGCTGAGCACATCAGGATGAATTTATTTAACAACTATTAGTGGAGCACTTGCTATTGCCAAACAGTATTCTAGGTGCTGGGATGAGCACTGTGAACAGAATCAGACAATGCCCCTGACTGCCACTTATTCATAGGTTAATGGGGGACATAGACGTGGATGCAAAAAAATATAGTGGCAGACAGTTAAGTGTTGTAGCAGAGTGTCATGTGTTATAACAGTGCTATGGGAACCCAGAGGAAAGCGCATCCGAATTTAGCTGGGGTGGTGGAGGCCTGGGAATAACACAGCTAGTATTTTTTTATGTGCCAAACACTGTGATGAGAAATTTGCATACCTTATGTTATTAAATCTCACAACCACTCCACGGAGTTATTTCTCTCACTTTATGGATGAGGAAACTAGAGCAGAGAAAGGTTAAATAATTTCCCCAAAGTTGCTTAGCTTGTAAGAAATGGAACTCATGTTGGAACCTGCGCCTAGCAAATTCTGAAACCTGTGCTCTTTCCTCTATATGCCATGCTGCCTTTCATGGGGCAAAAGATATTGGGGTTGGACCTTGAAATATAAATAGGAGTTGGGTTGATGGATGCTGTCTCAGGACCTTTTAGGTATTGTGGATAGTGTGTGCAAAAGCACGGGGAGTGAAAGAACAGGTTGCATTTAGGGAACTGTTGAGATTAGGAGAGACTAAATTAAGTTGTTGTAACAAACAACCCCCAAATCTCCATGGTTTAACACAGCAACATTTAATTTCTCACTTACACACTGTTTCAGGCAGGTAGGCAGTGGGTTTTGCTCCATATTGTCATTCAGGGACCCACGAGGCCACTTGGGTCAGAGTGAAAAAAGAAGAAAATCTAGAGACTCATGCACTGGCTTTTTTCTGCCTCAGGCTGGAAGTGATATACATCAGTTCCCCTCACAGCCCATTGGCCAGAACCGGTCACATGGCTCCAATGCCCGGCTACAAGCCTGGCAGGGTATGGGCAAAAACGCAGTATTGTGCAAACATTACTGTCTGCTGCATCTTGCATTGACTTAAAAAAGTTTTTTTAGTTTATTATTTTTTTCAAAAATGAAGGTGGACTGTTGCAGGAGAGCATAGCAACATTATTGCAAGGACTTAAGCTTAGCAAGAACAAATTACAAAATGGGTGACTGAGAAATAGGCAATTTGCTAATTCTCATAAATTACTATGCTAGATTGTTTGTGCTTTGGAATCAAAGGCCTGAAGGTAGTATCTTATCCAACATGAAGGCAAGGGGCTTAGGAACGCCGGACCCTTGCAGGAACGGAACACGGTCTACATAACTTGCCAGATTGTTTGTTCCCAGGATATTCCCTAAGAGAATGGCCTTGTGTAGGGCCGGGGTACACTGAAGGGGGGAAGATTAGAACTGCTGAGCTTTGACTTGCATATTCCAGCTGGCATGAGTTCCTGCTATGCTTGTACTTCTTGGCCTGCAAATAAATACATGGTGATCAGAGAGACCTCACCTCAGTCCTTGAGGCTGATGGTCCCCTGTCCCATTAAATAATATAGAGTGTGTTGTGTCTATTATATAGGCTGTGTTCTGTCTATTAAGTCCGTCCGCCCCTTCAGCGGGCTGCCTAGCTGGTCTCTGCAGCAGTGAACCGCATCAATGTGAAAAATTCTGATTCCTGACCTAGACCTTGGTGACTAGTCTGATTTTAACACATCTCAGGTAAATGCTCATTGGAGGATTTCTGGAGGCACTAGGTCAGTTTTAGGCCAAACCAAGGTTTTAAATCTCTCTGAGCTGACAGAGAGGACCAGACTTTCAGATCAAAACTTCCTTAGGCTCACAACTGAGCCACTGTGCTCTGTGGAGTACAGAATGACCTGGACGAGGTCAAACCTCTTGGAACTTGGACCAGATAAAAGTATATTAAATTATTACTGCAGGGTATTTTATATAATTTCATGGAAAGTTTTTCTCATAATATGACTGTGTGATAAATCAGTTTTAAAATGAAAATAGAAATGATTTTTGATTTTCATGTGTTTCTAAATCTCTCGATAGTCTATCCTCTTTCATGGTAAAGAACTGGAAAAAATGCAAGCAATTATAAGATACAATAATATGATACATTATTCATCAATAATATGGTACATTGGTATATTTTGATGAAATATTCCATATTCCAAAACTGTGTATAACTTTTAGTGTTAGGAAGGTGAAAGAGTTAGCAAGAGGTTGAGGAGATTAATAAGTGGATTATTTGTGTGTGCTTTCTTTATTCCAAATTTGTATAAAACTTGGTTCTTAATCTTATTTTAACAACAAGAAAGCAAGAAAACAATTCCTAGGTACTCACCATTGGTCAGTGCTATTATATTCCTGTTTTACAGATAAGGAAAGTAAATATCTTAAAAGTTAAATAACGTGGCCAAGGCCTCAAGTTGGAATTTGAATCCAGGCTGACTGATTTAAGAGCCCATAGTTTCCAGATTTACTTGTTCAGTAGACAGGGTGAGAGCAAGCAGCAGGAAAATTGACAAGAGGTTGGATGAAAAGTATTCTTTATCTATGGCATATATTTAAATCTGGGCCACCAAGCAAAATTTTCAAAGAAACGCTCTTTAACTTCAATCTGCTCATGCAAGAAATGTTCTTGCTGCATACCCTTGGGATTCCTTTTTAATTCCCTGAAACACTGCAAGGGTGGGTGGACTGGACACATTAACAGATCATAACATGAAAGCAGCTGTGACAGCCCTTTCTGTGTCCTGTCATCAGCTTCCTAAGTGCCAAGAGAGGTGGCTCAATCTGTACTTCCGGTTTATGTTGCTACCAACTAGGGGAGAAAAACGTATTGGGAATACACTGTGCCCAGCATTTAAAGACAAAACTATCTTAATTTCTTTTTAATAACATTATTATCCCATTAGACCAAGGGTTTACAATGCGAAGTTCATTCAGTAGTGGTGAATAGACTTTTTAATAGACTTTATTTTTTAGAGCAGTTTTAGGTTCATAGCAATATTGAGTGGACAGTACAGAGATTCCCCGTATACCCTGTGCCTCCAAACGTGTATAGCCTCCCCTATTATCAATATCCCCTCTAGAGTGGTATATTTGTTACAATTGATGATACTGCATTGACACGTCATTATCACCCAAAGAACAGAATTTTTTTTTAAGATTTTATTTTTTCCTTTTTCTCCCCAAAGCCCCCTGGTACATAGTTGCATATTTTTAGTTGTGGGTCCTTCTAGTTGTGGCATGTGGGATGCGCCTCAGCATGGCCTGATGAGTGATGCCATGTCGGTGCCCAGGATCCGAACCAGTGAAACCCTGAGCCGCAGAAGCAGAGCGTGCAAACCCAACCACTCGGCCACGGGGCCGGCCCCAAACAGAATTTTTTTACTTGAAAGATCTAGTTGTTTGATTCTAAATGACCCAACCCCACAGCTGACGAATTCTTTGTGAATATTCAGACGAAGCAATCTCAAATGTAACCTTTAGTTAGAAATATATATTTCCAGTATGATATTTAGAGAATTTTGGAAGATTTTGATAGTGGTTTTTTCAATGGAAACAGCTTTATCATTTTTGTGGTTTTTTTTTTTTTTTAAAGATTTTATTTTTTCCTTTTTTCTCCCCAAAGCCCCCCGGTACATAGTTGTGTATTCTTCGTTGTGGGTTCTTCTAGTTGTGGCATGTGGGACGCTGCCTCAGCGTGGTCTGATGAGCAGTGCCATGTCCGCGCCCAGGATTCGAACTAACGAAACACTGGGCCGCCTGCAGCGGAGCGCGCGAACTTAACCACTCGGCCACGGGGCCAGCCCCCATTTTTGTGGTTTTTGCCCCCTGGGTATTTCTCATTGAAAATTAAAAATCCATAAGGGCAGGAAAGGATGATTGGCAAGGCACCCGAAAACAAGGTCTGTCTGCAGACTGACTCTAGGCTGGACTAACCCTGAGCCATTCTCATTCTCATGGTCATAAGGTAATCAAAATGAGGGGAAGAGCTCTCTTTTCTCCTCCATCACAAGTTGGAAAAACAGAAATTTGAAATTCTGTTTGGAACCAGCAGAAAATGTATTAGAAATCATAACATGAATAATTCATATTTATTGATTAAATAGCATTTATACTATGTACCAGACACTGTGCTAAGTCTTTTGTATACGTTGTCTCATTTAATCCTCATAAGCATCCTATGAGATAGGTACTATTATTTCCATTGTACAAATGGGTAAAGAGAGGTTAAGCACTAGGCAGAAGGTCACACCAGACTGGTAAATTGCAGTGCTGGGATTTAATTTCAAGTGTACTAGAGTAGAGTAACTACTTTCACAATCTCAAAACCTTAGTGATGTAACACAATAAAATTTGTTTCTTGCTGGGGCAAAATTCAGTGTGGATGGTCCTCATCAGGTGGCTCTCTTGTGCAGCTCACCTCTGAGTAGTGACTCAGTCCACAGGCCCCCTCCATCCTGTGGCTTGGGCATATTGTGGCTTCAAGATCTCCCCATCACCAACCAGCCCGGAGAGATGGAAAGAGCATGGAAGACTGAATAGGATGTTTCATGGCCAGAGCTGGAAGTAGTGACATCACTTCTGCCCACATTCCATTGGCTAGAACTCAGTCACAGGGTTCCACCTAGATGCAAGTGAACCTGGGAAATGTAGTTTGATCTATGTTCTGGAAGGAGAGGCAACCTACATATTGGTGAACCCAAGAAATCACTCCACAGCAGGTTTGTCTGACTCAGGACTCTTAACCACTTGACTCTACTCGAACTTTGCTCTGGTTACCTAATCTTTGACCAGAGGGGAACTATCAAGTCTCTCTGAGATTTAACACCATGTGACATAAACCCATTTGGGAGTTTAAACAGCCACAAAAAATAGCATAGTGCAGCCATTGTGAGACTGGGAACTAACTCTAAACCTGATAGCCTAGTTATTAACTAGGTGACCTTGGATAAGTTTCCGAATTTCTGTTTTTCCTCATCTATAAATTGAAAATAATATTTTCCTTTGTATGTCTCTCAGATTGCTATCAGGGTTAAAGGAAACAGTTTATGTAAAAACACAAAATGTAAAGTGATACACAAATGTCAGAGGTTGCTGATATTATTATTGTTACTTCTTAAGTGCCAGTATGATTGATAAAGACAATGATTGCTCTATAATATTGGAGAAGAAGAAATCACTTTGAGTTGGGCTGGTCAGGGAATGCTTTGTGGGAGAATTGGAATTTGAATCTGACCTGGAAGGATGAATAATATTTACATAGTAGAAGAAGTAGGGAGAGGGTGTTCTGGGCAGGGAGCATTGGACCATCAAACAAGTAGCAGGTGGAAGGAGCAGTGCGCTTGTGAAGCACTGAAAACACTGCTTGTTTTGGAGGCTTCTGAGGTTGGGGTAAGAAGGGGCAAGTGAACTTCAGGCTATTGCCATCTCTGCCTCGCTTCAGCCACCTGTTGAGACACATTCTGTGGGACACACATTTCTGCATATCTTGCAAGCAAGAAACTGATTGTATTCTCTTCCAGACTACCTTTTCAGGGATGTTTGATAGTGATAGTGTGTCCTTCTAGGGTAAAGGGCGGGCAGGCTGATGGCCCATTATAAAAGATTCAGGGAAGGTGGCTGCCATCTCCAACCTGGCATCATGACTGTTCTCAGGCTCCTTATGAAGCCCAAGATCGTCCAGAAAAAGACCACAAAGTTCATCCAGCACCAATCAGGCTGACATGTCAAAATTACTCATAACTGGCAGAAACGACACATCAACAACAGGATACAGAAAAGATAAGTGCCAGCATTGGTTATGGCAGCAACAAGAAAATGAAGCACATGTTGCCCAGTGGCTTCTAGAAGTTCCTGGTCTACAACATCAAAAAGCTGGAAGTGCTGCTGATGTGCAACAAATCTTACTGTGCTGAGATTGCTGACAACGTTTCCTCCAAAAACTGCAAAGCCATCGTGGAGAGAGCAGCCCAGCTGGCCATGAGTCACCAATCCCAATGCCAGGCTACACAGTGAAGAAAATGAATGGACAGCTCATGTGCAAGTTTTATTTGTGTTAAATAAAACCCTGCAAAGAAAAACAAAGATTCAGGTTCCCTAAGCTCAGAGTTATTCATGTACTGATGTTAGCTGATCCTATTTACATTGACCTGTGGAAACCAGGTCTTGGGGAACAGGCTTAAAAAATGCAGATACTAAAAAAAAGTTCAGATACTCCAGCTACTACTATTGCTGTGAGTAATAAACTGTTTTTGTCTCTGACCCAGGAGTCTCATGTCTTCTACCAGCATCCATGAAATTGTGATAGGCTAACTTGTAACTTGCAAGCAGAGTAAAACTCAGACATTTTATAGTTCATCGTAGAACCTATCTCTAGGAGGAATTTCACTGAACAGTACTACATACCTGCCAGGGTACTACATGCTGAGGATACAGCACCAAACGGCACAGTTCTTACCTGCAGGGAGCCTCCACTGTACAGATTACAAGCTTAACGAGCTTGGTACTAGTAGAGTTTCAGTGTAGATAAGTCATTAAACTGGAGAACACACACAGAAGAAGCTCAAATTCAGACTAATAAAATTCTAGCCACAATTGTGATTGTGGCTCAACAACAGGGTGGCGACCACATGGTTTTTAGTCTTCTGAGAATAGGTGTATGCTTCACAGATGGCAGGAGCTGAGACGCACAGAGGTGCATGGAGAATTAAAGAGGGATTTAAAACCACACCCTTCAGTCCTCAGCTGCCGAGAAAGGAGGTTGCTTTTAGACGGACTCCCTCTTTCTATAACCCTTCCCTGAATAAAGTATCCTGAAGGGGAACGAGAGGAGTGTCACTTTCTTGTCCAGAGATCAAAGGATGTTCCTGCTGTGCAGACACCCGGCAATGCTGGTAAGTGGAATTTCTAACTCTGGGATTGCATCTAGGATGGGAAAGAAAGCAGGTACTATGTTGAATGTGGGGATGACCAATGAACAGAACTGTACTATGAAGGGCAGGAAAGTCATGTATGATGGAGAAGGATCTAGAGGCCTAAGGCTGTGGTCTTTGAAACAGAATTGGTTTCATGTACGGGGCCCAAGAAATTCTGGATTTTTAATAGATAGGGACTCCATTAGAAAATGACATGAGGACTTAGGACCGTAAGGAAGTGAGGAAACCTGGCAGGCAAGGTACTTGGTAGTCTGGGCGTAGCAGACAGTGCAAAAGGCACTAAAACAATCTAGTAAATCAACAGAGTATTCTAGGCTCATCTGATGAATTAGATACAAATAGATATTAAATGGTGTTTGGCAAAAATGAGTACCTGACACTGACACCTAATATGTGACAGCACAAAACCAGGGCCTTTACACATGTGGCTGGTGTGAGTTTGGTGCTTAGCACCGGGAGCAAGAATCCATTCATTCAACAAAAGTGGATTGGCACCTCTTCTAGGCGATAGGGATAAAGCAGTGAACAAGACAGACAAAAGTCCCTGCCCTATTTTGTGCTGAATGAAATTAAATCTGGCTCTAAACTATGCAGGTCAAGGGAAATGAGAAATCCAGGATTCGTCATGTTTACTTTTGGGGGAGAAGGGTTTATTATGAGTGTGATTTGCCAGGGTCCTAAACACTCCAGAATATTCTGAGATGGGCCCTCTAGTCTTCAGACTACATTAGCTACCACTGCTGCGTGTTCCTGATCCCAGTCCTTATGGTCCCTTGTCCAGGTCACCCCTAATATTTACAGGGCCTAGGACAAGAGTACAAATGGAGGTTCGTATACGTTAAATATCTTAAAATTATGAATCAAGCTGAAAAACCATTAAATAAAATAGGTTCTGTCATTCTATCTTGACAAATATAACTTCACAACAAGCTGGAAAGGCTGGTTCAAATTTAGAGTTTGGGGACTTCTTGGAGTTCTGAATGTGGCAGTGTAAGGAGATGTGGCCCCCGGGTCTAGCTGTGGCCTGCCCTCTTTCTTCTCCCACCCCAGCTCTGTCCTGCACAATAAGGGAACTTGCATGCATGTGCATGTATAGTCCAGACTTCGCATCCAAGCTCTGTTCACCAATCCCCACCGTTTGCCAAAAGGTCGTATTTTAAATGTCTCAAGTGAGGGTGTGCCAATATGGGCATGGCTGCCTTCAGAAAGATGGACCCTGGAAAGAGTCAGGCACAGGGCCTAGAAGAAGTTCAGGGTCCCGTGGGCTGGGAATTTTGAGGTCTGGGGTATGTGGAACATTGTCTAAAAGGCTGAGGTGTGGGTGTACATGTCCCTTGCAGACCTCTTGCCCCATAAGGAGGGATGTAGCCCATGGAGGGCCAGAGCAGGGCCTTCTAAAGTGTGGGACCCAGGGCAGGAGCTCCTCTCGCCCAGGTCTACAGGTGGTACTGTCCTTGCGGGTGGGGATTCCACCACTTTTGAGCCAAGCTTGGGCCAGGGATCTCAAATTGGGAGCCTCTAAGTCTAGTGGCCACCCATCTTGCCCCCTCTGATGCAGCACACTGCCAAGTTAGCCATCACCATCAGAGGTCCTGACTCTAGCTACAGTGTAGGAATAGGGCATGTGTCCCCAGCTCTCTTGAAACCATGAATGCATTCCCCTAAACATGAGGAAATGTTCCCCAAATAGCTTTCTCTCCAGTGTTGGTCTTCTTCTCCCCACTCTTGGTGTTTCCAGCCACCTGGGACAATCCAGCTGTATCATCTCCAAGACCAGACCACAGGTTGTGTTTTGCGTACTAGGCAACTTTTAATTTTGGCCCTGCAACATTGAAGCCATTAGCTACTGCCTGAGACAGACTTGGCTACTTTCCTTGGATGGGGTTGGGTGGGGATGGGACAAAAATACATAGAGCAGCCTGAACAAGATACAGATTAACATCTCAAACAGTTGCCCCACCAAATGCGTGTTATCGTATTCATTTCTTTACAACAGTTTTATTGAGGAAAATGAAACTGAAGCTCAGGAAGATTTAACAACTTGCTGATGGCCATAAAAGAAGGAGAAGAATAAGAATGCAATTCCAGAGTTGTCTCACTTAAAGGCCTATGCTCTTGTCACCATCCACACTCCCGTCTACAACACCAAAGAGCTTTAAAGAAATTCAGAAACAAATTTGTGAAACTGCCTGCCCAAGCATATAATCTTGTGTAACTGTTCTGTTCATTAGAATGGGTCCTGAGGTTTGTTTTTTGAGATTCCAGAGTTTTACACAGGGTTCAGCGAGAGAGGAACTGGAGCCTGTTAGAGGATGCCTTTCTGTTATGTGATCTTGTAGTATTTTATCAAAATGGGTGTTGGAACTGCGTGTTGGCAGCACCAAGGAATTAATCAACTCGTTCTGCACTGCTGTTTCACTTCCAAGAAGCCACTAAGATGCTCAGTAAAAAATCCAGACATCGTCAAAAGTAAAATTAGATAACTATGACTTGTAAATAAAATAGAATTTATTGTGAAAGCTGTACCGTCACTTCTTATTGTTTGCTGTCCTCTTGTTTCCTTATTCCTACCATCCTGTTCAGGGCAGAATGTGTCCTCCCAAAGGGCAGGGCAGAAAGACTCCCCAGGTCTGGTTTTGTTGATGGTTTTATATCGCTCTGTGTTAAGTTTCAACAACACACACCCAAGGGTGAAGAACAAGGATTTACTATATTGTAAACTTTTAAATCATGGGACACAAAACATTTTTTCCCATTATTTTTATGCTAAAACCCAGACACTATCAAATCCAGATCCTAACTGCCTCACTGACATCCTAAGAAGGGAATAGAAGAAGTAGGATAGGGAAGTGGAAAAGGAACAAAGCATGGGTGCCATTTCACGAAGTCCTGGCCTTGGCCTGGTCCTGTGGGGAGCTCTGGAGCATAAGTTACCCTTCAGGTTTTATCCAGCCCTGAGGCAAAGGAATAGGGCTTTCATTTTCAGGCACCAGTCAATCAGTGGCTATGGTTTCCCCAGAGCAATTCTTAATTTCTGCAAATACTGGCAAAGCAAATGGCAGCTGGGAAATGGACCCCAGAAGTGATCAAAGAGGATCCGAGGAGCTGCCAGTGGTATAGCTGGTATCTATTCTGTAGTTTGTAATTCTTTCACTGTAGGTTTAAATCTCTTGATCGACAGACAAAAAGTCCAGTAACAACCAGTAATGGTGGAGGAAGAGGTTCTAGGTGATTTGCATTGTTAGAGCAGCCAAAGGAATTCAAAACATCCCCTACCCAAAATTCTAGGGGGGTCAGATTGGCAGGAATATGGTCATATCTCCTTATATAATGATCACTAAGTATATGCCATGTCACCAGCACTGCAGAGAAGACAAAACATTTATGTGATTCAGACAACCCTTATCTTGAGACACTTACCCTATAGTTGGGTAGATGAGATTCACACGCATGAAACAAGTATGAGCAACATCGATGCTATTCAGACTGTTGGATTCCGAGAAAAGAGAAATAGACTCCCTCTGGCTACACTTTTTCAGAGACTCACAGTATGAGTGGTGAATAAGCTCAGATCAAGCCCAAGTGTGCAGTCATTCAACCAATCTAAGAGACGTGTTGGGCCAAATGATAAGCATGTTAGAGCTCAGGGCTGGGGGGACAGATTACAAGACAGGGTGACAAGCACAATGATAAAGGGTACACACTGGGGGATTCTTTGGGTGCTATTAGTATTTTTTAGAAGAAAGATCAATTACTGTATTTCATTGCATCTAAGATGTCATGAATTGTAACATTTGTCATTATTTTATTTAGCATTAAGAAAGAAAAACCCTGCCAGTTAAGCAATGCAATACCATCAATTGCAAGACACATCCCACTTGCAGAGGTGTTATAACGTGAAATAAATGTTCATTTTAGAATTGATAAAATGGGGCTACAATGGACATGACTTGGCTTAATCCTCTTCTCTAGCTGTCCTTTGCTTTTAGAGGACAGACAGAAGAGTACCCGCTTTTCCCTTTCTACAGTTCTCAGTGTTGTCAGTCTCTGCATTTCCTAAGGAGAGAGGAAAAATGATAACGACAGGGCCTTTGGTTTCTGTCTCTTCTAATTAGAACTAGCTCGATTGTGTAATGGAGGCCAGCAATAGTATTTGAAATAGTAGTGAGTATTGATCAGAGGCTTAGTATGGATCCAGCACTGGGCTAATTGTTTTTTATCCATTACTTGACTTAATTCTTACTTAATCCATTGAGTAAAGGTATTAGTATCTCTATTTTGCTCACAGGCAAACCGAGATTTAAAGACGGTAAGCAGGGGCCGGCCTGGTGGCACAGTGGTTAAGTGCGCACGTTCGGCTTCTGTGGCCCGGGGTTTGCTGGTTTGGATCCCACATGCAGGCATGGCACCGCTTGACGAGCCATCCTGTGGCAGGCGTCCCATATATAAAGTAGAGGAAGATGGGCATGGATGTTAGCTCAGGGCCAGCCTTCCTCAGCAAAAAGAGGAGGATTGGCAGCAGATGTTAGCTCAGGGCTAATCTTCCTCAAAAAAAAAAAAAAATTAAACTAGCAAATATTAAAAATATTAAAAAAATAAAAAATAAAGAGGGTAAGCAATTTCCCTGAGGTCACATGGCTGCTAGGTATCTGAGCTGAGATTGCAATGCAGGTCTGTCTACTTCTCAAATTTATGTTAACCACTTTGCCAGTAGGTGATTTGATAAGACTCGATTTCCTGCAAAGGAAAATAATTAAGATGTTCCATTTCAGTCAGCATTTACCAGTAACATCTTTTCTTAGATATCTTTCAGAAAGCAAAACATGGTTACACAGACTAAAGAGAAGACTGAGTGACCTACCTTAAACTTTGACTGTATTTCTGATGTCACTGTTGCATAACTAGTCTTTATACGGTCTTTGCGAATTATACTGCTGGATAATGGATTTTAAATTTCATGTCTAAGTAGACTAAGAACTCTGTAGTTAGTGGGTTATATTTGTGACCACAGAAGCGATAAGATGCACAATTAAAGAGTACGTTTCTTCTAAACCCCTAATTTGTGTTAGAAGATTCAATTACCATCCTCTATGTGTGGGCATGAGTTTTGATCCAGTAGCAATGAAGTCAGGCCCAGAAGTTTGCAGATTCAGAATTATTTATCAGCAACTATTACTTAACCCACTTTGAACACAAATGTTTACATTCACAGACAATTTTGGGTTGTCTGAATTTAGAAGAGGTTAGCTAATGCTTGATTAACCTGAGGTAATAGAGAATTTTAGGCCAGAAATGTCAGTTTGCTGGCATCTTCATTGGTTTAGTCTGATCACCCTATAAACTGGACCAGTGATTCCCAAACTTTTGGGTCTCAAGACCCCTTTACACTCATGAAGAATATTCAAGACCCCAAAGAGCTTTTGTTTATGTGGGTTTTATGTATCATTGTTTTCCATATTAGAAATTAAAGTGGATAAATTAAAAAATATTTACTAATTCACTTAAAATAATAGCTTCATTACATGTCAACATAAATAAACTATTTTATGAAAAAAACTATATTTTCCCAAACAAAAAACATTTTGTGAGAAGAGTGGAATTGTTTCATGTTTAAAAAATCTCTTTAATGTCTGGCTTAACAGAAGAGAGTGAGTTCTCCTATCGGCTTCTGCATTCGGTCTTCTGTGATAACACATGTCATGTGACCTCTGCAGAAGTCCAACATTCGCTCGTGAGAGAATGAAGGTAAAAAAGGGCAAACAACAAATTAGTGTTATTGTGAAAGTGGTTTTGACTTCGTGAACTTCCTGTAAAGGTACTGGAGACCTCCAAGGGTCCCTGAGCTGCACTTTGAGAACCACTGAACTGGAGAAATGGGCTATTCATGTTTCAAAGCTATAAATACAGGGCTAAAACAATATCAGATAAGATACTTTTTTTTTTATTGAGTAATTGATAGGTTACAATCTTGTGAAATTTCAGTTGTACATTAATGTTTGTCAGTCATGTTGTAGGTGCACCACTTCACCCTTTGTGCCCACCCCCCACCCCACCTTTCCCCTGGTAGCCACTAAACTGTTCTTAGTCCATAATTTTAAATTCCTCATATGAGTGGAGTCATACACAGATTATCCTTCTCTCGCTGGCTTATTTCACTTAACATAATTCTCTCAAGGTCCATCCATGTTATTGCAAATGGAATGATTTTGTTCTGTTTTGCAGCTGAGTAGTATTCCATTGTATATATGTACCACATCTTCTTTATCCATTCGTCTGTTGACGGGCACTTAGGTTGCTTCCACGTCTTGGCTATTGTAAACAGTGCTGCAATAAACATTGGGGTGCATAGGACTTTTGGGATTGCTGACTTCAAGCTCTTTGGATAAATACCCAGTAGTGGGATGGCTAGATCGTATGGTAGTTCTATTTTTAATTTTTTGAGGAATCTCCATACTGTTTTCCATAGTGGCTGCACCAGTTTGCATTCCCACCAGCAGTGTATGAGGGTTCCTTTTTCTCCGCAACCTCTCCAACATTTGTTGCTATTAGTTTTAGATATTTTTGTCATTCTAATGGGTGTAAGGTGATATCTTAGTGTAGTTTTGATTTGCATTTCCCTGATGATCAGTGATGATGAGCATCTTTTCATGTGCCTATTGGCCATCAGTATATCTTCTTTGGAGAAATGTCTGATCATGTCTCCAGCCCATTTTTTGATTGGGTTGTTTGATGTTTTGTTGTTGAGTTGCGAGAGTTCTTTATATATTATGGATATTAAGCCTTTGTCAGATATATGACTTGCAAATATTTTTTCCCAGTTAGTGGGTTGTTTTTTTGTTTCAATCCTGTTTTCATTTGCCTTGAAGAAGCTCTTTAATCTGATGAAGTCCCATTTGTTTATTCTTTCTATTGATTCCCTTGTCTGAGAAGACATGGTGTCCGAAAAGATCCTTTTAATACTGATGTCAAAGAGTGTACTGCCTACGTTTTCTTCCAGAAGCCTTATGGTTTCAGGTCTCACCTTTAGGTCTTTGATCCATTTTGAGTTTATTTTGGTGAATGGTGAAAAAGAATGGTCAATTTTCATTCTTTTACATGTGGCTTTCCAGTTTTCCCAGCACCATTTGTTGAAAAGACTTTCTTTTCTCCATTGTATGCCCTCAGCTCCTTTGTCAAAGATAAGCTGTCCACAGATGTGTGGTTTTATTTCTGGGCTTTCAATTCTGTTCCATTGATCTGTGCACCTGTTTTTGTACCAGTACCATGCTGTTTTGATTACTGTAGCTTTGTAGTATGTTTTGAAGTCAGGGATTGTAATGCCTCCCGTTTTGTTTCAGATAAGATACTTTCTAATGACCAATATTCTTTAAGAGTTTTTGTCAACATTTTTTCATTTCCCTATTGTGGTAAAATATATATAACATAAAATTTACCATTTTAACCATTTTTAAGTGTACGGTTAGTGGTATTAAATACATTCACATTATTGTGAACCATTACCACCATCCGTCTCTAGCACTTTCTCGTCTTCCCAAACTGAAACTTCATACTCATTAAACAATAACTCCCCTTTCCCCATTTCCTGCAGCTGCTGGAAACCACCATTCTACTTTCTCATTCTAAATTTGGCTATTTCTAGACACCACATATAAGCAGAATCATATAGCATTTGTCTTTTTGTGACTGGCTTTATTTCACTTAACAGTATCTTCAAGGCTGACCCATAGTATAGCATGTGTCAGAATTTCATTCCTTTATAAAGCTGGATAATATTCCATTGCATGTACACACCACGTTTTTTTAATCCATTCATCTGTCGATAGACATTTGAACTGCTTTCACCTTTTGGATATTGTGAATAATGCTGCTATGAACATTGATGTGCAAACATCTGTTGATATCTCTTCTTTCAGTTCTTTTGGGTATATAGCCAAAAGAGGAATTGCGGGGTCATATGGTAATTCTATGTTTAATTTTTTGTGGAACTGCCATATAAATTTCCTGTGTCAACATTTTTTTTTCCAAAGATTGACACCTGAGCTCACAACTGTTGTCAATCTTTTTTTTTCTTCGTCTTCTTCTCCCCAAAGCCCCCTAGTACTTAGTTGTGTATTCTAGTCATGAGTGCCTCCAGTTGTGCTGTGTGGGACGCCACCTCAACATGGCATGTCTGCGCCCAGGATCCAAACCGGCAAAACCCTGGGCTGCCGAACTGGAGTGCTGTGCCAACATTTTTAACACTATTTCTTGCCAAAACTTTTAAACTACATTATTTGTAATACTGAAGTATTTTTTATTTTCCTTGGATTTTGTCCAATAACTAACATTCAGTGAGTAGCTCATGGATTTGACATATAATATAAATAATTATGAATTCTCTGGAAGATAGCTTTCTCACAGCCCTAGCTTTCAAGGAGCTCTCAAACTAAACATGCAAAAAATTCCACCAGTAGGGGCCGGCCAGTGGCATAGCAGTTAGTTCGCGTGCTCTGTTTCGGTGGTGCACAGGTCGCTGGTTTGGATCCCAGGCGTGGACCTATGCACCATTCATCAAGCCATGCTGTGGCAGGCGTCCCACATATAAAATAGACGAAAAGGGCATAGACATTAGTTTAGGACTAATCTTCTTCCAAAAAACAAAAAAGAAAGAAAGAAAAGAAATTTCACTAGTAAAGGGATAAAGATAAAAGAGAAGAAATAATATTTCTTGGGCACTGAGTATGTTCCAGGCACTGTTCCAGGTATTGGGGATACAGCAGTGCACATGATGGAGTCCTTGCCCTCAAAAGCTTATCTATAGCTTATCACAAAAATTCTGAAATGGTGATCCTCAGACTGTGAGGGATCAATGTACCTTCAGGTGTTCTGTGGGCTGTTAGAAAAATCAACAGTTCACCATCATGCCAGTGTCCCTGCTTCACCAGTGGTGCAACATTGGGCAACCTTGAGAGACAGGAGAAGTAGCATGAATTCCTTTCCACCCAAGAATTTAGGGAGAGATGCCCATGAAATGCTAAATACCTATGCTTGCCAACACCTAGAACTCCAAGGGCCAGAGGAGAAGTTTCTAGAAGTTCTTTCTAGAAAAAACAGAGGAATAGGAAAGGATAAACAAAAGAGAAAGCTTGTCAGAGGGAAGGAGTGGGCGGTGATATGTCTGTGCTCCCTCTACCCTAAGGCTCCAAGCTTGGAGGTCCTTAGGTTAACCTGGGCTGTGACTTATCCTCCCAGGTCTGGGCAGATGGGCGATAGGGTGGGCTCAAGTGACCGCCCACCTATCCTTCAAGGAGCTTCGTGCTAAGGGGAATAGCGCTTACAGCAGAAATGGTGTCTTTATCTGGTAATTGTGGTAGGAGGAGAAGGTGTTAAAAGTATCCAGATATTTCTTCCTCTTTTCCCTTCCATTTTTCTTCTCTTATTAACTTTCCTTTCCCCTCAAATTATCACCTGCTAATATGCAACTGCATGTTTGAGTGCGATGATTTTTCTTTGTGCAAATATTCTCCTGTAATTGATCATGTCAAAATATTTCAGTTCAAAACAGCTTTGCCACAGAACTTTAAACTACAAAATATCAAGAAGATTGATTTACATTCGTTTCTTTCAATTGCAAAGTCAGCAGGATTTACATGAATTCCAGGAAGGTGAAAAAACTGTCAAATATGAAAACTACGACTTTTGATTTGTTATTCTTCTCAACAGGTGAGGAAACAGATCCCAACACTGAATCGATTCTATGCTACGAAAAGTTACCATTATGAAACAATGAAGCCCTCTTTAATTGCGTTTATATGTTTCAGTGAAGTTCAGTTTTGAAACTGAACACAAACAATGTATTGGAGCGGGCTGGCCCCGTGGCCGAGTGGTTAAGTTCGCGCGCTCCACTGCAGGCGGCCCAGTGCTTCGTCAGTTTGAATCCTGGGCGCGGACATGGCATTGCTCATCAAACCACGCTGAGGCAGCGTCCCACATGCCACAACTAGAAGGACCCACAACGAAGAATATACAACTATGTATTGGGGGGCTTTGGGGAGAAAAAGGAAAAAAAATAAAATAAAATCTTTAAAAAAACACCAAAAAACAATGTATTGGAATGATATAAAAAGCCCCCAATGCTTAAAAATACAGATTAAAAATAATCCACAAAAGAAGCCCTTGATTGGTTATTGTTTCTCCTGGAAGATACCCCAACGTTACACAGAGTAAGTAGGACATATTGATAGTGATAAATCATGCAGGGGAAAAAAAGAGGATATTAGAATGAACGTAGAGGATACCGCATAAAAAAAATTTTTTTAAAGATTTTATTTTTTTCCTTTTTCTCCTCAAAGCTCCCCGGTACATAGTTGTATATTCTTCGTTGTGGGTCCTTCTAGTTGTGGCATGTGGGACGCTGCCTCAGCGTGGTTTAATGAGCAGTGCCATGTCCGTGTCCAGGATTCGAACCAACGAAACTCTGGGCCACCTGCAGCGGAGCGCGCGAACTTAACCACTCGGCCACGGGGCCAGTCCCCCACATAAAAAATTTTGAAATACATTCTATAAGATGTTTAGATTCATGACTGACAATGTAAAACGTGAGCACTTCACAGGTATTGTCAGAGACTGTGTGTTTCACCTTTTTCCAAGTCTCCCTTGATACAGAGGATGATTCTAAGATTCTGATGTGGTCTATTTTGGCTATTCAGAGTCAGGCTATAACTCCTGGCTAGACTGCTGGCTATCACGTCCACCAGCATGATAGGAGGAGCAATTCTCAAAGAAAACAGTGGGAAAGCACTTCAAACAATTTAGTGCTAGAATCAATTGTGCCTTAACAAAAACCATGTGAGTTGGGTCTGTGGTGGCAGTAAGCACTCATTCACTCATGCATCAGTTCAATATTTGTTGGGTGCCTGCTATGGGCCAGGCACTGTGGTGGGCACTGGGTATATCATGGTGAGCAAAATAAACCTCGACCTTGTCCTTAGATCTGTTTATTGCTATTCAAAATTTATTTAATTCTGTCATGATATCACTTTGGCCCTTTTGCCAGTTTTTATGAA
The DNA here is from genome assembly GCF_041296235.1 of Equus asinus. Lineage (NCBI taxonomy): Eukaryota > Metazoa > Chordata > Mammalia > Perissodactyla > Equidae > Equus > Equus asinus. Next base: position 146,581,090 of record NC_091791.1, on the reverse strand, counting down.
CTATCATCTCTCACCTTCACACCCACTCTTCTGTACTCTTGTTTTGTGATGCTGGAACTGGGATCATGCAAACCACATTTCTGCTTTGCCTGTTTCTCTCTGTAAGCTGCTTCCAACAGGGAGCGTTAGAGAGAGACTTAAAGGCTGGAGGAAGGGAAGGGATTTCCTCCTTCTTTCCCGTTGGTTTCCTGCTCTTTTCAGTGGCGCCCCAGCCTCACTTCTTCACCCTGGCTGCGTCACTTTGACCCAGGAGCAGCACAGTCAGCTATACAGCCCAGTACACAGTCACAGTTTGTTTAACACTTGCAGAACCAGCCTCATCGCAGCCTCTCAGACACGCCAGTATCAGCTGGCCAGCACCCATTCCTTAGAGTTCTGGGTTCTAGTCCCTCCTCTGAGCTAAGCGACCCCAGCACCAGCTAAGCAACACTCCCTTCTCAGAGGTCTGGCACTCAGTCCTTGGGGCTGCTCCTCAAAGCTTCCAAGTTTTCATTATTCTAACCTCTTCCCTTTGTTCCTCAGCCCCAGGGGTGGAAGCTCCTTCTTGCAATATGTCTATATCTATATCTATTTATAATCTTATTGCTCTCTTTTTTCCTTTTCAATCCTTCAGTACTTAGTTAATAATTCTTTAACTCCCTCGATTGAAATAACTAGTATGGTTTCTGGTTCCTGATAGGACCCTGACTGATACAGTCTTAATTTGTTTCCTAAATTCTGTGATCTCTTTTACAAATCTCATTTTGTTGTTTTATCATTTTATAATAAGTTCTTATTTTATCATAAACACGCTAGCACAAAGAACTCTTGCATTTTTTCTATTCTCTGTTATGTTTTCCAGACTGCATTTGGTGTGCCACGTTTCTTTCCTATCATTGTTTTCCTTGCTGAGTATATGCACACAGTTACTCTGTTTTCTTTTATTTTATTCACGCTTAAAATTTTTTTAAGTTTTCTTTTCATGTTGCTCACGCATAACATGGGCAACTCTTTTCCAGACTTGTTTTGCTCTGATAAGAGTATGGGCAAATCTCTCTTGGCATCCTTCCTTCCTTTCTGACAGTTTTTCTTTTCCTATAGCTACAGTTTGAGGATTCATGTCAGGAATAGATTTATTAAGACTCATGAAATGAGAAATGAATGTATCATATTTTCTTAGTATAGAATCTCAGTAATTGTTACATAATGAAGTTTCTTTCTACTGTGCTATGACCTTTCCTAATTTCATAAGTCTCTCTGCAAATATGAATCATGCTGAACAGAGTATGGTCACATTTTTATTTAAAAAATGGGCAGTTAAGAGCAACTTGTATTAAATGTATAAGTAATGTTTGTTAAGAAACTTTTTTTTTTGAGGAAGATTAGCCCTGAGCTAACATCTGCTGCCAATCTTCCTCTTTTTGCTGAGGAAGACCGGCCCTGAGCTTACATCTGTGCCCATCTTTCTCTACTTTACATGTGGGATGCCTGCCACAGCATGGCCTGACAAGCAGTGCGTAGGCCTGTACCTGGGATCCGAACGGGTGAACCCCAGTCTGCCAAAGCAGAATGTGCAAACTTAACCGCTGTGCCACGAGGCCGGCCTCTGGAAACATTTTATTTTTATCTTTTAGGTTGCAAAAATAATGTAACTTCAAGATCAAAGAAAAATATGTATCATACGGCTGGGCTATCCTTGCTACTACTAGTTGGACCAGGGCTGTGGACACTGGACCATGGTCAGAGACCTATGATGTAGTCTTGTGTGAAAGTTCTGCCTAACAAAGACCCCCAATACTGCATAGTGAATGTGCAAAACAATCAGATATTCTTTTTGAGGGCAATGAACTTGAAGTTAAGAGAAATAGTTTGGCAGTGGTGGGAATAGTAGAAGCAGAGTTAAAGAGTATCTGAGTCTCCTTAAGCAGAGTATCAGAGTTGAGACTGAGAGGTTAATGTTGCTTTGATGATGACCATACAACTTGATGTCTTATACTTTAAGACTTTCCAGTTCTGGACCTATGTGTCATTCCTATAAGCCATGTTATTATCTCTCAATAAACCACCATTACTTAACATGGCTTGAAACTTAAAAGACTATAACTTAGAACCTATTTCTGGTTTTTCACTACTGTGTATAAACAGTTTCATGCACGTAGTTTTAATCTTGTTGAATTATTTCCATAGTGTAAACTTCCAGAAGTGATCTTAATGGTTTCAAGAAATAAACATTATGGTTTTTGCTATCTATATTGCCATATTACCTTCCAATTGTATCTCAAAGCTTTCTTAGTTTGCATTTCTTTGATTTATATCAAATATGCTTAAGAAAATTTTGATGAACTTTGTGCAGATCCCAAAGTCCACATGCCTTACGGACCAGCAGACACAACTTCAAAGCTGCAAGTTGATGACGTGAGAGTCAGCAATGTGTAAATCTTAGATTAAATTCTAGTGTTTGTGCACTTGCAAACAAAGACCTGGTTAAACATAGACCGTGATATGAGATTGACAGGCTTCTGCTTGGACGAGACGTGATCTCACCAGCGCTGCAGCAGAAGACCACTCACTGTTCACTGCGTTCATTTCCACGTGAGCATTGGCTTTTATTTTCTTTGGTCTTAACTAACAGGAATAATCAGGATGAAATGATTGACCTCAGAAGTTTTTTTGGTCCTCAGACCAATTTTCTATTTGAACCCATCTATATTTGCCAAAATAATGTTTTCCGACGCATCTGCTGTCATATAGCTGTCGTTTTTAATAGGACATCTTCAGATTTTACCGTCATCCTAAATTACCTACTCTGAGGAACTGAAAACTCTTCCCATTTTCGTTCGATGGCTTTGATGACTAGGAACTCTGACCACGGAAAGGCAAACAAACGGAAAGCCCCAGTAAACATCTGTTCGTGGCTCTGGTCTTCAGTTTCTCAAGATCATCTGAACCAAAGTGAAAAAGGTAACGTGGAAGGATCCAGCCAAGACGGTGAACTGAGCAGAAGTTTTTTGCCCCACAACACATATAGAAATGCTAGATTAAAAAAATAATAATTTGGGCCAGCCTCAGTGGCCTAGTAGTTAAGCTTGGTGCGCTCCACTTCGGTGGCCTGGGTTTGGTTCCCAGGTATGGATTTACACCACTTGTCTGTCAATGGCCATGCTGTCACAGTGGCTCACATACACAAAGAGGAAGACTGGCAACAGATGTTAGCTGAGGGTGAATCTTCCTCAGCAAAAAAAATAAAATAAAATAAATTAAGAAATATATACCCAAGTTCAAAAGCAGGAAAAAAAATTTTCTAGCAACCTAGATACATAGGAGGGAGAAGGAGTTGAAGCCTTGCTGCCCATAGGAGGAATGAAACTGAACTATGCCTTTGGGTTGGGCAAATCTGGAAAGGGGGGCTTAGGCTGCTGGCCCTGCACCCGCAGGGAGCTGCAGAATTACTACATTGCCCAAGCATGGGGATCAGGAAAGCCCAAAGGCCCCAAGTTGTTGGGAATGTGAGCCAACATGCCAAGAAAGAAAACAGGATGACGTGCAAGTGATGGAGGCCTCAGGGACTACTCAGAGTGGGCGTTACTCTCAGTTTGGACTGTGCAAATCCAAGGGACAGCTACAAAAACGTGCGAACCTCTAGGGCTCAGGCCTCAGTAATAAGGAAACCATCCCATAGGGAGGCGTCCATCACCCTGGTACTCATGGGGCACCACATAATTCTAGCTTAAGAGAAACTCTCGGACAAAAAATAAAAATTCATAAAGAGCACCTTTATGTTTGACTGGACTTTAAAAAACAGATTAATAGCTAGACACCTGCTAGTGAAATAGGAGAACATCAGGGAAAAAGGAAAAAGTCTTCTGCAATTAACAGGTGTTTGACTAGAGAGGAAAAACTCAGATTTCTCATCAGCAAAAATAAATACCAGAAAACAGTAGAATGATATCTTCAATGTGCTGAACTTCATTATGACTGTGTGAATGTATAATTGCATTTTTAATAATCGTCAAAACAAAAGCCAATACCATGACTAATTATCATTGAAGAGTAAAGGCAAAAGACTTTTTCAGATGTACAAATACTAAGAGGGTTTATTATCCATAGATACTTGATGGAAGAAATCCCAAAGAATGTACTTCAGCAGGAAGAATGAATCCAGAAGGATGAGGAGATCTGGAGAAGCATCAAACTTGGAAAAAATCACAGCTGAATTTTAAAAAGTATGTAACTTTCAATTTCGCCTTGGGAAATACATTTCTGTTCAACGTCAAATATAATGTTGAAAGACAAATTCTTGCCTCTGCAAATTTTTCCAGTAGACACTCAAGTTATAACTGTCATAAGATGGATCAAAAACATTTGATTTTCTTAACATAATGCCCAGACTTGTATCATAAGTATCACAAACTCTTAAAAATGAAAATTATACATTCACACAGTCATAATTAAGCCTAGGGCTAGGGGTTGAGTAAAAAGAAGGGTCAGCTTTTAATTTAGACTTAACTGTTGTAAATTCCAGTAAATGTTAATACATAAAGTGAGATGGAATTCCCAGGGTTAATCAAGAATAAATGACCCCAATCTCTAAACATCCTAAACTTGGTCTAAGGTGAGTCTGTCCACAGTACCTTTGACTTTTTCGTAACCTTTCAACTTCTTTCTTGAATTAAAGGGTTTGAAGAAGACTACAATACTTATTACTGTGAACCTGTATTTCTGTGGTTGTAACGGGCATATTAGCAGTTCTGAGGTTGACCTCAACTTTTAAATACCGTATCATTTGAAATCTCATTTTGAACATGTTGTTTTCTACTTGCTTCTGCCATTAGCATTTTTCTTTGTATGAGGTCAGGTGAGTTACTTCAAGGTGAAAACAGTTGCTCAAGTGAATTTTAGCCCTTTCATGCTAAGCATAGAGCATTTACTCAAATGAGTTAGTAAATTTTCGTTGACTTAAAGAAGGTAGCGTCCTCTTTGCCCAATGCTGCAGTGTTTAACCGTGACATCTCCCAGGACGTTGATGAGGAGGAAGGAGTGCGGAACATGGTACCTGTCTATGTGGAACATACAGTCTGTTGGGGAGACGAGATGTGGGAAGCTAGATGGGACCAGTTTCTAGGTGTCTCTGCTGACAGATTTGAGCAGTTCGAATTTGATCTGATAGGGAATGGAGACCTGTTGACTTTCCAGAGTAAGCAAGTGATTTGCCAAAAATGATGTTTCAGAATGATATAAGTCTAAACCTAAATATTATCTTATGATCTTTGCAATTACTGCCAGTTCTTTATGATTCATAGCAAGGTTATTTACTTATTGTGAGAATTAACTTCAGCAGGTATTTCAACTGGAAACTGGAGTGGGCCTGTCACTCAGCACGCTTGTGGCCTGCCTTCCCCACCATCTGTTAACATGCTCTTTGGAATTCAAATTTTAACATTTGCCTATCCAAAACATAATGAGAAAGATAACGTTGCTGTCAAAATAATAAAATACAAGATAAATGATTTCTTCTATCGTCATCCTTTTTGGCTAAAATCCACATTTTTTTGTCATTATAGACTACTCTCTTTTATGGCTTCTTTGTGATACAACACCACCCTGTTTTTCCTCATTAATTATAAAAATAATACCAGGAAAATATCATTGTGATCTAGTTGTGGGGGAGGACTTCTTAAACAGATACACAAAGTACAATCAACAAGGCAAACAATCAGGGCTATGTGTGGCTGCATATGTTATTTACTGCACAAGTCCGGGGCGCCACTTACACAGATCCTTGTGAATGTCTCCACCAGCGTTGTGTAATGTGAAAAAGGAATGGATTTCATGAAAGACACTATAAACAAACTTGAGATGGAGGACAGAGTTAGAGAAGATTTTTCAGTCTAAACCCAACTAAGAATTCATATCTAGAACAGTATGTCCAATAGTAATAGTGAGCCGCATGTGTAATTTTAAATTTTCTAGTAGCCACATTATAAAAAGTAAAAATAAACAGGTAGAATTAATTATAACAGTATATTTTATTTAACACAATATATTTAAAATACTATTATTTCAACATATAATCAGCATAAAAATTATTAATGAGATATTTTATATTGTTTTTGAGTTGAGTCTTTGAAATTTGGTGTGTAATTGTATTTTACACTTACAGTACGTGTCAATTTGGATAGCCATATTTCATGTACTCATTAGCTTGTGTCTGAATAGTTAATGGTTAGTGGCTAGTGGCTATTGTATTGGACTGCACAGCTCTAGAACATAAGTGATATTCCTGTGAATCAACAAATAAATGAAAATTTAATAGGAAAATGAGGAAAGGATACAATCAAGCAGTTTATTGAAGGAGAAACCTGAAATCTTAAGAGATATTCAAACTCATTAGGAAAAAAAATTAACTTCAATCAAAGAGAAACAACCTTATATCCATCAAATTGGCAAAAATTAGATATTACCAACTATTGGTAGAAATGGGAACTCTCACATCTGCTGGTGGAAGTGTGAGCTGTTGTAGCCATTTCTAAAGAGCAATTTGGCTTTCATGTTTCACAGCAGCCTGATGTGGTAAATGAAAAAAATAACACGAGTTCTACAGCATAATGCCATTTATTTACATTCTAACACACAAACTTCACCAAACCCCAGATATTTTATAGGAATATATAAGTATATATAATTAGAGTGGGTGTCTGTGGTAGAGGGAGAAAATGGGATCAGGAATAAAAATGGAAAAATGTAATACTGCTTATGGTAAAAGGTTCACAATGCAAAAATTCTCATTCTAAATTCCCCAAACCTCTTTTACTGATTCCTTTTCTTTTGTCCCTCCCCAAACCCCAGTGCATGGTTGTATATCCTAGTTGTAAGTCCTTCTAGTTCTTCTATGTGAGCCACTGCCACAGCACAGCAACTGACAGACAGGTGGTGTGGTTCCACAACCAGGAAATGAACCTGGGCCGCTGAAGTGGTAAGAGTACTGAATTTAACAACTAGGCCATCAGTGCTGGCTAGTACTGACTCTTTTTTTGGGAGATTCTCTTTTTTTCTCACAATTTGGAGGGAACTTTTCACCATTTCTGCTCACTATTTTACCTGTTCTCTAAGAGAGCCTGATCTGACTTCGATTGTCTTCTCTGTGCCAAATCCTACTACGTCTATATCTCCAACCAAATCCTCTTGGATTACCTAATCTTCTTATTTCCTACTGCACATTTTCACCATCAGTTACACTCAACACTGAGCATTATCTTCACCTGCAAGCTAAATACCGCTCTCTTTCCAAGCCTTCTTACTTCTACCACCATCATTCCTTCAGTCTCTAAGAGGAGCATTTATAGCCATGTTTGACTCTTTCCTCTCCTTTTCCTTAATATATAAGCAGTTATCAAGACTTACCGTTTTTACTGTGAACATCATTGCTATCTTATTCTCATTGCCACCCTCTAAACCTAGACAACTCACCATCTGCCTTTAGATATTCTTTTAGAAGACATTTTTTAAGAACCGTTTTTGGTTCACACTAAAATTGAAAAGAAGGTACAGAGATTTCCCATACACCCCCTGCCTCCACCATACATAGCCTCCTCCCTGATCAACAGCCACTACCTGGGTGGTACGTTTGTTGTAATTGATCAACCTACATGGACACATCATAACCACCCAAAGTCCATAGTTTACATGAGGGTTCACTCTTGGTGGTATACATTCTACAGGTCTGAATGAATGTATAATGATATGTGTCCATCATTACAATATCATGCAGAGTATTTTCACTGCCTTACAAATCCTCTGTGCTCCACCTATTCACTCCCACCCCCCGCCTTTAGATTTTCATTCCTCTCATCCATTTGCAAATTGTCAAATCTCCCTATAGCACTATTTTCATCACATTGCTACCTTGCTCAAAACCGCCAATGGTGCCAATAGTGAGCTCTCATTGTCTTTTGGCTGCTCAGCGTTTGTTTCTCCTTCACACCTAAATTCCCTTTTAGGGAATTCTCTCTTCCCTTTGGACATAGTCTGGGAAAACTGTTAATCCAGTACTTAATCTTCTTCAACTATGAGAAGGGCGTGTGACCCAAGCTAGGGCTTTAGAATACTCGATCCCTCCATCTGCATCCTTAGCAATGTGATGAAGAGATCACTCATGGTTGGGGATTCATTCACCAGAGCACAGTGCACTAGTATGCTTCAGGACCACTCTTTTGGTTCCTGCTTTTTCGCCCTTGGAGGCTGCCTTGCTTTCTAATGTTTCCAAACTTGTTCTCCAGCCTTCCCGTTGATTCTGGGAGATTCTGATATCTTTTCAATAAACTCATCTCTTAAAGTTTGCCAGAGCTGGTTTCTGATGCTTGCAAGCAGAGCCTGACTGATCCTCTCTGTCGTACAAAGTATAAACTTCTTTCCTGGTTTCAAATCTTCCATGATCTGATCCCAGCCTTATTTTCTCTTACTTACCAAAGCCACAGCCAGGTCAGTCACTTCCTGACTTTGGAAAATGCCGTGTTAGTCTTGCTTCTATACTTTATGACATCCTGGAATGACCTACACTCTTTCATGCATCTCTACCCATTTACTGATTCTTTAACGTTCCACTCAGGATTTGTTTTCTCTATGAAAACAAATAATATGCTCTGTTTTGTCTTCTGCTGTCTTTGAAATCCATTAGTAGTTAGTACCTGTTATTAATTTCATAGTTGGAGTCAAATCATTTTGCATTTGCAGGAACATTTGATGGACCAATCTCCTACCCCCTCCAAATTTTTTTGACTGACAACCTATTGCCTCCTTCATTGTTGGACAATTGTAGTTAGGAAGTCTCTCTTATGGGGAACTGAAATTTCTTGTCCTATAACCTGTTAGTTCCTTTACTGGTTTCAGCTTCACATTCAGGTAAACTAAGAATATCTTGAATGTAGATTCCGTGCTTTAGCTAGTGGATAGTCCTTTCATCTAAGTGTCATCTGAGAACCTGGTAAGTCTGTCTTCAATGTCTCTTTCTAGGTTGTTGATAAAAATATGAAAGAGAACAGGGCCAAAGACCAGCAGTCTACTGGATACATATATCTAGATACATGGATATGATATTTAACCAGCTATGAATCACTTAATAATTTACATTTCATCCATTTTCTAAAATGATGTTGTGAGAGATTTTGTGTAAGCTTTGCTGAAATCAAGATACACTAAGTCTGTGATATCCCCCTGAGCTACTAATCTAATTACCCCACCAAAAAGAAAATAGGTTATTTTGTCATAATTTGTTCTTAGTGAATCCACGTCAGCTGCTGCTGATCGCTACACACCTTTTTAAAGGTCCACAGACAAACCGTTTAATAATCCATTCTAGACTTTTCCTGATCAGTCTCAAGCTTTGTAGTTTGCAATTTCCAGAAGCTATACTTTCCTCCTTTTTGAAAATCAGAACCCAGATCATTTTCAGGCTTCTACCACCTCTTATTTTCTCTGTAATTCTTAAAGTTGTTGATAACAGACTTGAGAACTGCACATTTTTTGACTGTTCTTCACCTTGGAGCAAGCTTTGTCTGGTTCCAGGCATTAGAACAACTTTAAGGCAATTATATTTTCTTTCTTTACTAACCTTAGGCCATAATAGCCTCACTATGTCTCTTCTCCTTCGATTTGTATTTTAGCATGTATTTAAAAATTATGGAAATGATATATGCTCATCATAAGACTATTCAAATATTACAGAAATATACAAAGGAGAAATAAAAGTCTCCCTCCTAATCCATCACGGTGTTAACAGATTGGAATGGTGTTAACAGGTTGGGATGTATCTGCCTAGACATTTTTCATGCACTAATGAACATATATTCTTATCTAATTTTTAAATGAGACCATACTCCACATGCTGTGCTGTAACTTAGTTTTTTCACCTAATGATAATATATCATTAACATCGTTCTGTATGTGTCATATAGAACGATCTCATTTTTTCAATGGGTACATGGTATTCCTTTGTAAATACTGCAAAAATGCACCCTTGTACGTATGCCTGTCTTTCTCCATCTTTTTTTCTATATGCCCTCCCTTGAGACTAAAGGGGAAACTGCACAGGGAGCTACCTAGAGAAAATAAGGGGAGGAAGGGCTCTGCTGTGTCCCAGGGGCTCTGAGGTACATAGCCATGTTGTTGTCTTGACATGGCAATTTATGGTTTATGATTGCTTTCACATTTCATTTCATCTTCATCAAGTCTGTGAAACAGCTAGGCCAGACAGTTAAATCATCCCACTTTACAGTCTCAGAGTTATTAAATAACCTGCCTCATGCCTCACACCTAGTTAGGGGCAGAATGAGGTTAGAATCACGTCTTCTGTCTCCTAGTCCACTGCTTATTACAAAGTAGACAGTTGCTTCCGTGCCGGCATGTGGGAGGAGAATAGGACTAACTGAAAAAGCCTGTGTAGTGATTCACAGGGATCTCGGGATAATGGTTGTCAGGAATGTGCTGTGTCAGCGAGTTGGTGTCATGTTGAGCAGTGTTGGTTTGGGTAGTTCTTTTATATGGTGAGAAGCAAAGAGAATGAAATTCTCTCTACATGTTTCTTAGGCTGATCAATGATTTCTGCTTACACAGTAGAGACAGTCATTGTATGCCTACGCACTTATAATCTTAAATGTAAGGCTGGGATTCTTAACCCTCTCAGCACACTGGAATCACTTGGAGAGCTTTAAAAAATAATCACCCTGGGGGCCTCAAACCCCAGATAGTCTGACTCAACTGTCAGGAAGTGGGAAGCTTCTCAGGTAATTCTAACAGGCAATCCAGGTTAAGGACCATGGATTGGGAGGGCAACCAGAATTGTGAATGAAGTTAAGCTTTACTAAGTGTCTGGGAAGAAACATTTCCCCCCTTCCCTGTAAGTTTGTCCCATCAGAAGGGTTCTCAACTCCTTGAATGGCTAGCCATCCTCCCAGCATAGGACCACATACATAGATGTTTATTAATCAACTGGCCTGATAGGTAGTAGAAGGTTCAGCAGTCAGCAAACAGAGAAGAGACGGGAAACAAAAAGCCTCTATTTTGGGAATAGGGAAAAAATATAAAAAGGAAGTATCACAGAGCGGAAAATCAAGATTTTCATCCTAAGGGAAATTCCATAAAGTAGTGTGACTCAATCTTTTGAGTAGACAATAGCCATGAGTGTCGGGAAGAGTCAGGGAGGTTGTTGGATGGTCTTTCCAGGGAAAGAGGCACTTGTCATTCCCAGGGCCTTCACAAATCCTCTTTAACCCCACGGTCACTTTCAGGCCTAAAGCAGTAGCTCATCGCTGTTCAGCTCCTGCTTGTAGTTCTGGGATCTTAGACCCTGGGCCCAAATTTATACTCTGAACCTCAGAATAGCCCTTAACAAACATGGCATCCATTTAGAGGATATTTATCTCTTAACTAGGAGCCAACACCCTGGAGGGTACAGGTTAAGTGGGCTGAAGTCACTTTATACTTATAGTAACCCTTAAAGCAAGTTTGCTATTCTCTTTATACCAGAAATAACCAAGAAACTTTCAGACTCTGATCACCCTGAATGAACGGTCACTCACAGATCCCAAGAAGGGTAGTAGCAAGAAAATAAGCTAGATTTTACTTCCATAAACATTATAGGCTTAAGGAAACATTTTTAAAAATAAGTTTATTATCATCTGTATTTTCTTTTTCTTCTTTTTTATTTTTCCTTCTTCTCCCCAAAGCCCCCCAGTACATGGTTGTATATATTAGGTCTGGGTCCTTCTGGTTGTGGCATGAGGGATGTGGCCTCAGCATGGCTTGATGAGCATTGCTAGCTCCACACCCAGGATCCGAACTGGCAAAACCCTGGGCTGCTGAAGCAGAGCACATGAACTTAACCACTCGGCCACGGGGCTGGCCCCAGGAAACATCTTAAAATATTACACTGTTTAGATCTCCAGACAGGTACTGTGTATGACTTCTTCCCACACTGGAAAGAAGATACCACTGGGGTATCAAGGCACAAAACAGGAAGGAATAAAGGCATCGAATACCAGAAGATGGGAAAAATCTGACAGAAACCAATAACTTCCAAGATAAACTCAAGATAGGTAGAGAGGAGCAAAAATTAAACAGGTAGTTTAATAAAGGAGAGATAATATTTGTATCCAGGAATTTTTAAAGACTTCCATGTGGATAAATATCACATTAGAAGATACTTATAGGTAGGGTAATCGACCATCTTAGTTTTCTTAGGACTGTCCCGATTTTAGCACTGAAACCCCCTTGTATTGGGGAAGCACTCAACCCTGGACAAATTGAGAGTGTTGGTCGCCCTACTCATAGGCCTATCTTCTTGGAGAATTAATGAATATCAGAAAGTCTATCAGTTAGGGCTCATCATACTCTCAAATTATAACAATTTGAGGAGAATTTAACAAAGGGACTATTTTAAAAGTTGTGGGCATGTCGCAGGAAAATCACAAGGGAAAGTGTAGTATCCTAAAACTGATAATAGCAGGGCTCCCTGTACCACTTCCAAGGCTTACAGTGGTGAGTGGAGGATGTGGAGACAGATAGATCCTGGAGATAGAGGGATTCACGAAGAGGGCAACCTGACTGGGGCTGAGGTCTCTGATGCAGGCACACATCTGATGCACAACACTTCAGGGAGCGGGCCAGGGCATAAATATCCTGATGTCTCTCTCCTCCCTCCCTCTGACCTCCTGCTGGTGCTGCCCATTGGCCAAACCAAACCAAAAATGAGAGGGAAGAAAGCTGTCAATCTGCCTCCTGGGTTACAGAGCAGGGTGGAAAAAAAGTGGAGGGTGGATCTGAAGGACACATGGAAACTATCTGGCCCGGAAAGAAAGAATGAGCGACTACAACTATATTTATCTCTCTTTTTTTTTTTTTTTTTTTTAAAGATTGGTACCTGAGCTAACAACTGTTGCCAATCTTTTTTTTTTTTTTTTCTGCTTTATCTTCCCAACCCCCCCGTACATAGTTGTATATCTTAGTTGCAGGTCCTTCTAGTTGTGGGATGTGGGATGCCGCCTCAACGTGGCCTGACAAGCGGTGCCACATCCGCGCCCAGGATCCGAACCCTGGGCCGCCGCAGCGCAGCGCGCGAACTTAACCACTCGGCCACGGAGCCGGCCCCTATTTATCTCTGAAAAATAAGGTGGATAGAACATTACTTGTTCCCCAAAGATTAGGCTTCAGGGAGAGAAAGGTGAATAGAAGGAATAACAGACTTGACCTTAGGATTCAGAATGCCTAAGAACCAGAGGCTCCATGTTGTTTAGATCAATGCTGTCCAATAAAACTTTTTGTGATGATGCTCATGTCTTATATCTGCTCGATACTGTGGCTGTGGAACAATTAGAATCTGGCTAATGGTACTGAGAATGTGAATTTTAAATTTTATTTAGTTCTAATTAATTTAAACTTAAACAGTCATGGCTTCTAGATACTGTATTAGACGGTGTGGGTCTGCATGCACAGATCGTCTATGCCAAGGTACTGTTGCAGCTGGGTAGAAGCCAAGATGAACTGGATTTCACAGTGCTTTTGACTTCATCTTAACTGCTTTGAAACATTTGGCACTGTTGACTATTCCTTCTTTCTTAGTCTGTTCTTTGTGTTTGGCTGTTATGATACTCTCTTCCTCTGGTTGTCTCCCTACTTCTCTGTCCTTTCCTCCTCATTCTCTTGTGTAGGCTGGTCGTCTTCCCTTGCCCTTTAAACCTTCCTCAGTATGTGGGGATGCTTTGGTCTGCAAGTAACAGAAAACCCAACTCGAAGAGCTTTGAACAATAAGGGAATTTATCTCACGTTATAAGAAGTCCAGGATTCAGGTGACTCAAGTGTTGCTCCATTCAGCAGCTCAATTAAGTCATGGAGGTCTCAGGTTCTTTTACACATTTCTTCTCTGTCATCCTTAGTGTGTCAGTTTCGTCCTTGGACTAACTCCTTTTATGGTTGCAAGACAGCTGCTGCAATTCCAGACATAATATTCAAAAGAAGAGGAGGTTTCTTTTCCTGCCACCCTTGAAGAAAGCTGTCCCAGAAACCCTAGGCAAATTTCCTACATCTCATTGGCCAGAGGCACATACCCAGGCCTAAACCATTCTCTGGCAAACTAACCGCGAATAGCTCAGCTCAGTGGCTCTCAAGCTTTGCTGCATATTTGGATCACCTAAGAAGTTTTTAAACTCCTGATGTCCCAATCCAATTAAAATGCAATCTCTGGGGATAGACCCAATAATTAAAAATATATATATAACAGCTTTATGGACCTATAATTAACATATAATTCACCTATTTAAAGTGGACAATTGAGTGGTTCTTAGTAGTATATTCACAGAGTTGTGTAACCATTATCATAGTCAGTTTTAGAGCATTTTCATCACCCCTGGAAAAGCCTGTACTCATTAGCAGTCACCCTCCATTCTCTTGAAGCCCCCAGTCCCAGGCAACCACTAATCTACTTCTTATCTCTATGGATTTGCCAATATTGGACATTTCATATAAATGGAATCATACAGTATGTGGGCTTTTGTGACTGGCTTCCTTCATGTAGCATAACATTTTCAAGGTTCATCCATGTTGTAGCATAATCAGTACTTCATTACCTTTTATGATTGAATAATATTCCAATGTGTAAATATGCCATATTTTATTTATCTATTCATCAGTTAATGGACATTTGGGTTGTTTCTGCTTTTTGGTCATTATGTATAATGCTGCCATGAACAGTTGTGTACAAGTGTTTGTGTGGAAATATCTTTCATTTCTCTTGGGTATATACGTAGGAGTAGAATTGCTGCGTCATATAATAACTCTACGTTTAAACTTTTGAAGAACTGCCAGACTGTTTTCCAAAGTGTCTGCACCATTTTATATTCCCACCAGCAATATATGAGGGTTCTAGTTTCTCTACATCCTCATCGGTAACTATCATCTGTCTTTTTAACTATACTCATCCTAGTGGCTGTGAAGTGGTATTTTATTGTGGTTTTTATTTGCATTTCCCTGATGGCTAATGATGTTGAGCATCTTTTCACGTTTATTGACCACTTGTATGTCTTCTCTGGAGAAATGTCTATTTATATCTTTTGCCCATTTTAAAATCGGGTTGTTCTCTGTATTGAGTTGTAAAATATATTTTAGATATATTTAACATATATACATATTAATATAATATATATAAAATATATTTTAGATATAAGTCCCTTATTAGATACATGATTTGCAAACATTTTCCTCCATTTTGTGGATTGTCTTTCACTTTGTTGATGATATTCTTTGAGGCACAAAGGTTTTTAATCTCGATGAAGTCCAATTTGTCTATTATGTTTTGTCATGTGTTCTTTGGTGTCATTTTTAAGAAACCACTGCCAAATCTGAGGTCATGAAGATTTACCCCTATGTTTCCTCCTAAGAGTTTTATAATTTTAGCTCTTGTAATTGCATCTATGATCAGTTAATTTTTGTGTATGGTGTGAGGAAGGGGTCCAATTTAATTCTTTTCATGTGGATATCCAGTTGTTCCAGCACCAGTTATTGAAGAGACTATTCTTTCCCCATTGAATTGTCCTGGTATCCTGTAGAAAATCAACTGACTATAAATGTGAGGGTTTATTTCTGGTCTTTCGATTCTATTCCATTGGTCTGTATGTCTATTCTTATACTAGTACAACACTGTCTTGATTGCTGTAACTTTACAGTAAGTTTTGAAATCAGAGTGTCAGTCCTCCAACTTTGTTATTCTTTAATATTGTGTTGGTGATTCTGGATCCCTTACATTTCTATATAAAATTTAGGATCAGCTTGTTAATTTCTGCTAAAAAGCCAGCTTGGATTTTTATAGGGATTGTGTCGAATATGCAGATCGGTTTGAGGAGAATTGTTACTATTAATAATGTTAAGTCTTCTGATCCATGAACATGAGATGTCTTTTCATTTATTTAGATTTTTAAAAATGTTGTATAGTTTTCAGAGAATAAAAACTAGTGCTGGGGTGATGAAGAGTGGGTTGTTGCTGTTAGTAGAATTTTAGCTTCCCTGAATGTACATAAGTTGCCTGGGGGAGAAAAGACTACCACATGAAACTCTAGGTTCTCTTCAGACAGACCAAAAGAGTATACAGTGAGAAGAAATTTCTTAGGCTTGACTGGTGCCTTGGGAACCCACACTGAGGAAGGGAAGGTGAGATATCGTTTATTTTTTACTTTTCTTGCTCCTTCTGCTCTTTTGCAATTTCTGACTCCTCCAGGGTAGGGAGGGGGAATGAGTAACAGGTAAATGGGTAAAGGCTGGTGCTATTCATACTTTTCTCTTGGCTGTGGAATGCCTTCTGTAATAGCAGGTGACCAAAGGTTTCTCCCTTCTGGGGCACTTTTATGAGTTCTTTGGCAAACCTGTGGTGGACCTCCACACACCTTTCTGTGCCAGAGGTGATCTTTTCTCTGCCTGACCTTTGGTGATCTCCCCTCACCTTTTCTCTCTTCTTGCTGTACATCCCTTCTTTTTGGTGGTGGTGGTGGTGGGGGAGATGGTGGTGGGGGTGTCACTTAGTGGTCAGTTCCCTCAGACAAAGTTCTTTCAGACAGCTCATGCCTGGCTGCCCCTTGCAAGGGTGTCCATTTGGCCCAGGGAATTCATGTACTCATACCATGCCAAGTGGTGGAAGTGCAGTTTGACCAGCTCTGTCTCCCTTTCTTGCTGTCATGGTAGCTCTAGCCAGTCTCCCCCATTCAGACTTCTCTAGAGAAAGAGCAGGCATTAGGCCTAAGACTCCCGGGACACTTATCAGGCTCTCCCAGGACTCTCAGGCTCTGCCCTGATAGTAAGTAGCCTGGGGCAGGCCTAAGAGTTTCTGTAACTCAGCCACCATTCCTTCAGGGAATGGGACGTTAGTCTCTCCTGTTGTAGGCAATCCCCACATCTGTGAAGATTCTTTTGGAACTCGACATACTTGGCTTGGGGGAGCATGGAGAGGAGAAAAATGAAAAGGAGCAGCGTCTGTATTAGCCCATATGACCCAGTGTGAATTAGGAAAAGGACCTTTACTCCTCAAGATACTTTACTGCCATCTGCTGGAAAATTGCTATAGCACTATATAAATCTCCAGTGACTGTGGGGTGAATGGTGCCCCCTGTAGTTGTGCAACATACACTTGGCACAGTTGTAAGGAATGTTCCCAAGAAGAAAATCTCAACACTCCTTGCTTCTATGAATTCCTTTCAATGATTCCTTTTTAAACAACCTCTTTTCTCATATGCAGATTGTGCATGGACGAGAGTTCTATCTTTCTATAAATCCTGCAAAGATGTATCTAGCACCTTTCCTCCCAACATGGGAGTATCGATTGCTCTCTGTCTTCCACTTTGTGGCCTTGGATGAAATTCTGAGAAAAGAGAAAAATCCCATTTACTTCTTGTTATTGCCATTTGTTAGCCGATGGTTAGACAGAACTCAAAGTTAACTTATGAAGAATCCAGACGATAACAACTCTTTTGAAGTGAAGTACAAAATATCTACAGTAAACTTTCCCCAACTACAGAGTTAGCAATAACCAAATTTACCCTGGATAAGAATGTGTCAGAGAATCCAAAAAGTCCCAGTTATGTTTTAGACCCAAGTACATAATAAATAGACATTTCAACGATGAATGAATGAGAAAATGAGTGAATGAATGACCAATGGAGGCCATCTGAGAATCTGGGAGTCATTTGTTTTAATTCATCAGGGTATTTCTGGGAAAATCTGCCCCATATAAGTTATATTAGTTTCCCAGGGCTGCCATAACAAATTACCACAAACCGGGTGGCTTAACACAACAGAAATTTATTCTCTCACAGTTCTTGGGGCTAGGAGTCCAAAATCAAGTTGTTGGCATGGTTGGTTCCTCCCGGAGGCTCTGAGAAAGAATCTGTTCCATGCCTCACTCCTATCTTCTGGTGGCGGCTAGCGATCCTTGGCATTCCTTGACTTGAAGCTGCATAACTCCAATCTCTGCTTCCATCTTCGCATGGCTTTTCCCTGTGTCTCTCTTCTATCTCAAATCTCCTTCTCTTTTCTCTTATAAGGACACAGCCATTAGATTTAGGGCCCATCCTAAGTCTAGGATGATCTTACCCCAAGATTCTTTATTTTTAATTTAATTATATCTGCAACGACCCTATTGCCAAATAAGATCACAGTTACAGGTACCAGGGATTAGAACTTGGATATATCATTTTGGGGTCTATCATCCAACCCACTATACCAGTGAAAATCACTCATACTGTGGTCCATACTTGTGTCCTGCAATACAAGTGAATGACTTTTTCCACATCTACTTTTGCTTTCCAGCAGACAGTAGGATTCTATTTGGGCAGTGCAAGTGTGGCTTTGACTTTCCACCAATGCCACCATCAATCATGAGGAACACACCCATCACCGCACCGACAGTAATGAGGTCATATGAGGTGTCTAGACTTTGCATGATAATAAGCGAAGGAAAATTACAAGTAGAATATTCTGAGAGGCACAGTCATCAAATAAACGGACATGCAAAAAATGACAGTCTCTTTGAAAATACAGAGAAACAACAGGCACAAGAGGAGATTCCTTCCTTGTTAGCTCAATGGTTTTTCCTGATATTGAAATTTTTTAGAATAGTCAAATTTCTCAAAAGCATCTATTACAAAAGTGAAGTGAGAAAAACCTTGTTCTTCAGCAAATACCTATAACCATAGCTTCTGAACTGAATGAACCCACCAAAATATACATTTTTTCAAATATAGCATCTTCTGGTGAGCATGAAGGCCTTGTTTCTCTTCACTGAATTGTGATGCAGTGTCTGGGCACCATGCAGTTCATCGTGCTGAGGATCTGTATGGGCACCAGCTGCTTACCATGCTCATTCCAGTCTGAAGAGGGTCCACACAGTCCAATAGGATTCCTCCATGAATAATAATAATTGTTTCTTGTCTATTCCTTTTTTCTGCTGGGTTAAATCCCTTCTTTGTGAGGAATAGCCTTTGTGTTTAAACGAAAAACTTTATCAAATATACACAAATATATAGGCCATCGTCACAACAGCCATCATCAAGATTTTAGAACTATCAATATTTTGCCATACTTACGTAATCTATTTTTTTTTTTGCTGAAATATTTTAAAGAAAATCCTAGACATCATGCCATTTTATTTCTACATACTCTGGAATGAATCTCTAAAAATTATAGACGTTTTCTTACATACCATACACAATACCAATATCATACCCAACAATAATTTTTCAGTATCATCTAACACCCAGTCTATATTCAAATTTCCCTGATTAGCTCAAAAATGTCTTTTCATGGTTTTGGTTTGTTTAAATCAGGATCCAAATAAGACCCACATACTAAATTGGATTGTTGTGTCTTTTCAATCTCCTTTAGTACAGAGTTTCCAGCAGTGGCATTATTAACATTTTGGAGCAGTTAATTCTTGTGGGGGGTTGTCTTGTGATTGTAGAATGTTTCGCAGCATCCTTGGCCTCTCCTTCCTAGATTCCAGTAGCACTTCTCACATTGTGACAATCAAAAATGTCTCCAGACACTGTTAAATGTCCCCCTGAGGACGAAATCATCTCTGGTTGAGAACACTGATCTAGTACAGTCCTCTTTCTTTTTTTGTATGGTGTTGACTTACAGAATAAATTAGACGTGTTGTCTTGTAGAATGTCCCACATTCTGAATTTGTCTGCTCCCTCATGGGATCATCTAACTTATTCCTCTATCCCTTTTTCCTCTCATTGGAAAGTAGGTGAAGAGAGGAAACTAGCTGAAGAGAGTCTTGGTTAGGCTCAATATTTCTGACAAAAAATATTTCAAAGTTGGCGCCATATATTGTACTTCATATTGTATCAAATCAGGAAGCCAGCCTGTCTCACTGTTGCGTTTTGAGTGACGCTAAGATTGATCAGTAGGTTCATGTGTTGACAGTCTTATCCCTCCCTTGTAAAGTTCTACAGCAACTTTTTCTCTAGTGGTTTCATCCACTGATGAGCCTTGTCTCTATCAACTATTTCATTTGGTTGAAAACGGAAGATTTTCTAATTCTATCTTTGCTTTATATTTATTAACTGAAGTTCTTTTGTATAGCTCATTCTGGAAAGACAGGATAAATTCTTAATTATTTTTAATTGCCAATTTTCAAAATAAGCACTTGTACCCTAGGTTTCAATAGTGACCAATGTGTGTAAATAGTGTGTGCTTGCTTTCTCTTGTTTGCTTTTTGATTTTGTAATATTATGAACTCATGAATTTTTATATAGTCAACCTATTTTAACCTAATACAGTCATTATTCTATTTGACGTTCACTTTTTCTCCTGTATTTGGCCAATGGGAACTTCTTTTATTCTATTTTTTCCAAATAAGAAAATTTAGTAGTTCTTTCATGAGGGTCTGGACAGAAATTGCCTTAGTCTTCAAATGTCTGAAGAAATCTTTATTTTGACTTCCTTATTAATTAAGGGTACATATAGATTTTATAACTATACTATTATTTTTCCTCAGCACTTTGAGGATATTAATCCATTGTCTTCTGAAATCTACTGTTTTGATGAGGTGTCTATCGTCTTTCAGATGTCATTCTCTTTCAGGAATTTTCTCTCTTCTCTCTGTTAATTAAAAAAAAAATTAACTTTATTTTTTTAGAGCAATTTAGATTTACAGTGCAAAGTACAGAGAGTTCCCATATATCCCCTGTCCTCACACACCCGCAACCTCCTCTACTATTGACATCCACACCATGAGGTACATTTCTTACAATCTATGAACCACATCACTATCATCCAAAGACTATAGTTTACATTAGGGTTCACTCCTGGTGTTGTACATTCTGTAGCTTTTGGCAAATGTATACCAATATGTATCTATCTTTGTAATATCATACAGAATAGTTCACCGTCCTAAAAATCCTCTGGGCTTTGCCTATTCATCTTTCTTCTCCCTAACCCCTTGTACCACTGATCCTTTTACGGTCTCCACAGTTTTGCCTTTTCCAGAATGTCATATAGTTGGAATCATGCAGTATGTAGCCTTTTCAGATTGGCTTCTTTCACTTTGTAATAGGCATTTAAGGTTCCCAATGTCTTCTCATGGCTTGATAGCTCATTTCTTTTTAGCACTGAATAATATTCCATTGTGTGGATATATCACAGTTTACTCATCCATTCACCTACTGAAGGACATCTTGGCTGCTTCCAAGTTTTGGGAGTTATGAATAAAGCTGCTATAAACATCTGCATGTAGGTTTTGGTGTGGACATGTCTTCAAATCCTTTGGGTAGATACCAAGGAGTATGTTTGCTGGACTGTATAGCAAGAGTATGTTTAGTTTTGTAAGAAACTGCCCAACTGTCTTCTAAAGTGGCTGGACCATGTTGCATTCCCATCAGCAGTGACTAAGAGTTCTTGTTGCTTCACAAACTCATCAGCATTTGGTGTCAGTATTTTGGATTTTTCCCATTCAAATAGGTGTATAGTGCTATCTCATTGTTGTTTTAATTTGCAATTCTCTAATGACGTATCATGTTCAGCATGTTTTCATATGGTTACTTGCCATCTGTATTTCTTCTTTGGTGAGTTAACTGTTTAAGGCTTTTGCCCATTTTTTATTTGGATTGTTGATTTTCTTATTGTTGAGTTTAAAGTGTTCTTTGTATATTTTGGATAACAGTCCTTTATCAGATGTATCTTTTGCAAATATTTTCTCCCAGTCTATGGCTTGTTTTCTCATACTCCTGACACTGTCTTTTCTTTTTTAAACTGAAAAGCTGCTCTTCATAGCATTTATTTTTTTCAAGCTTTATTGAGCCATAATTGACATATAATATTGTGTAAGTTTAAGGTCCACAATGTGATGATTCAATACATGTATATATTGCACAATAATTACCACAATAAGGTTAGTTAACACATCCATTACCTCACATAATTACATTTTTTTTGTGTGTGTGGTGAGAACATTTAAGATCTACTATTCTCTTAGTAACTTTCGAGTATATAATATAGTATTGTTAATTATTCTTACCATGCTGAATATTACATCTTCAGAACTTATTCATCTCCTAACTGGAAGTTTGTACTCTTTAATCAATATCTCCCCATTATCCCCTTCCCCAGCCCCCTAGTAATCACCATTCCACTCTGTTTCTATGAGTTTGGCTTTTTAAAATCTTTTTCGGATTCCACATATAAGTGAGAGCATACAGTATTTGTCTTTCCCTTTCTGACTTACTTCACTTAGCACAAAGTCCTCAAGGTCCATCCATGTTATCACGAATGGCAGGATTTCATCTTTTTTATGGCTGAATAATATTCCATAACATTACCACATTTTCTTTACCCATTCAGCTGTTGATGGGCACTTGGGTTGTTTCCACGTCTTGGCTATTGTGAATAACGCTGCAATAAACATTGGCGTGTAGATATTTCTCAAGATAGTGACATTGCCTTTCTCACAGCAGAAGATTTTAACTATAATGAAGCCCAGCTTATCAACTGTTTCTTCCCTGGATCACGCCTTCGGTGTTGCATCTGAAAAGGTGTTGCCATACTGCTCTGCCTATTCATCCCTCCCCGACCTGATCACTTTTTATGTGTGTTTTTCTACTTAAGGTTCCTAAAACTTGAAGGTAGTGTGAATTCAGACCTTATATCCACGAATGGCACAGGTCTGGGTTTCTTATTTCTTTGGATTCACGGCCCAGGATGACAGCAGAACTCCTTGCTACTTTTACTGAAGTCCACACACAGTACTTACTGCTTTACTTCAAGGGCAGTCCTTTGTGGGTCCTGGTGTTATGGATTTTGTTTCAGCTTCCTATCTTTCTTTTTTTCATATTTTGATCTGTTTTTAAAGTTTGTATGTATTTAAGTAACTTTCATTATTTTTAATTTTTTAATATTTTTTTTCAGTCTTTTTTTTTAAGATTGGCACCTGAGCTAACAACTGTTGCCAGTCTTTTTTTTTTCCTGCTTTTTCTCCCCAAATCCCCCCATAGTTGTATATTTTAGTTGTGGATCCTTCTAATTGTGGCATGTGGGATGCCACCTCAGCATGGCCTAATGAGCGGTGCCATGTCCTCACCCAGGATCTGAACCAGCGAAACCCTGAGCCGCCGAAGCAGAGTGTGCGAACTTAACCACTCAGCCAGGGGGCCAGCCCCATAAGTAATTTTTATTTTAAAAAAATTGTGGTAAAATACACATAATATAAAACGTTACTACCTTAACTATTTTTCAGTCTACAGTGCAGTGGCATTAAGTATGTTCATATTGCTGTGCTGCTACATCCATCTCCAAAGCTTTTATCTTCTCAAAGTGCAATTCCATCTCTGTTCAACAACTCCCCATTCCTCCCTCCCTCTAACTCCTGGAAACTACTATTATACTTTCTGTCTCTGCAAATTTGACTACGTTTTTTTAACAGATTTAATTTTTTTTCCTGCTTTTTCTCCCCCAATCCCCCTGGTACATAGTTGTACATGTTAGTTGTGGGTCCTTCCAGTTGTGGTAAGTGGGACGCCACCTCAGCGTGGCCTAATGAGCGGTGCCATGTCTGCGCCCAAGATCTGAACCAGTGAAACCCTGGGCTGCCGAAGTGGAGCGCACGAACTTAACCACTTGGCCACGGGGCCCGGCCCCAAATTTGACTATTTTAAGTACCTCATAT
Organism: Equus asinus; assembly: GCF_041296235.1. Lineage (NCBI taxonomy): Eukaryota > Metazoa > Chordata > Mammalia > Perissodactyla > Equidae > Equus > Equus asinus. The sequence goes on along the minus strand of NC_091791.1, from coordinate 146,557,416 downwards.
AAGTGGAATCATACAGTATTGTCTTTTTGTAACTGGCTTATTTCACTTAGCAGAATGTCCTCAAAGTTCATCCATGTTGTAGCATGTGTTAGAATTTCCTTCCTTTTTAAGGCTGAATGACATTCTACTCTATGTATATGTCACATTTTATTTACCCATAAATCCCTCGAAGGACACTTGGGTTGCTTCACCTTTTGACCATTGAGAATAGTGCTGCTATGAGCACGGCGTACAATCAGCTCCCTGTCTTTTGCGGACTTAGGATTTAGTGTTCTTTCCTCATATATGCATTTAAACTCTGTCCTTCAACCCCAAAGGCCTGTTTCCAATTTCAAAACCCCTGAGTGATGTAGCTTCTTCTCTCATTGTTAGGGCTGATACTGGCCCTGATATCAGCTCCACTACATTAAACCCAGGACATGTGGGGTTAAAACCAAAAGTACTCATCCCCTTTCCCTGCTTCTCTAAGCTACATTCATATGTAAATATTGGTTCTTTTAAACCTTTGTATCCCTGAACTTCACAAGGCAAATAGAAGTTACAAATTGTTAAAATCCCAGATGACCTCAGACTGGGCTCACACTGAAGTTTTGGCTAATTATGGGTTGTTGAGGTTTGTTACAGGGAAAGTGATATCCAGAGAATATCAAGAAGTTGAAGCTTCCCAGACCCCAACCCCTTGGTTTCCTGGCACCAGAATCCACCATCCATCACAGAGACAGACAACCAAGGATGCCTACCTATGGACTCCCTTATCTTGCCATCCCCTTCCCTACAAGCAGCCTGACAAGGCCAAATACAAGCTGAAGATGAAAACTAACAAGGAAAGTCCAGATAGGGAAGGGAAAAGAAATTCAGTCTTCGAGGCCACGTGCAGGCTGGTGGGAAGGCACCAACCGGCAAGGCCACATGCTCCTCCTTCCCTACCTAAAACCCCAGCACATGCTCCCCCTCCTCTATGTAAAATCCCAAATAAAAACCGCTACCTTTTTCCCTTCAAGGAGGCGGATCTGAGTTCTAACTAACTCCCATCTCTTCGTCTGGCTGCCTTTCAACAATAAAAACTCTTTCCTTGCCATAAGCCTGGTGTTCCAGTTTTTGTTTGGCCCCTCTTGTGTGGGAGGTAAAGAACCTGTGTTTGTGGCTGGTAACAGGGGCACTGGGTACAGTTATGCAGGTTATGTCCTACACAAGAGCACCTGGGTGAGGTGGTGCCCGGGGGTGAAATCAAGCTTGAGCTCCACTCACCAAGTCCTGCGCCCATGAGAGTGAGTCCACTCAGAGGGTGGTCCATTTTCTGATTTATGCAAAGGCACCTATTGGGTTAGCTGCCTTGCTGCTTACTTGACTCATGTCACGGCTTTTAGTTTCTGCTTCAGTTTTGGCATCTAGGGATTTTCCTCTCTTTCTTTTTAATTTATCTAAGTATTTAATTTTTTTTGTTGTTATATATGTTTTATTTCTAAATGTTTGGAATAGGAGGAAAGGCCTTTTTGTTGACTGGAAGTTATGATCTTTATTGTTATTTTAAAATGATGCATTTCTTCTGCGTACCTTTTATTCTTCCAAATTTAGACTGGAGGGGCTTATAATAAAAGAAACAGGAAAAGTTAAATTATAAACCTATTAATTAAGAGCAAGAAGACAAAAATCAAATAATAAAGTGTGGATGTATTGCTAGAAACATATTTGTGCTAAGAGGAGCTACTGAGGGACCAGCCCTGTGGCCTACTAGTTAAGTTTGGTGCACTTTGCTTCAGTGGGTCAGGTTTTGTTCCCAGGCATGGACCTATACTACTTGTTGGTGGCCATGCTGAGGTGGCAACCTACATCTGAAATAGAGGAAGATTGGCACAAATGTTAGCTCTGGGTGAATATTCCTTAGCAAGAAAAAAAAAAAAAAGAAAGGAAGAAAGGAAGAAAGAAAGAGGAGATACTGAAAATGAAGCCTAATTGCCCCTTTTGAAAATCAAGGTAACTACAATGTATGTATTTAAGGCTTATTATTTGGTACCTGATATGTATGTAAAACATAATTTGGTGGGGTTGGCCCAGTGGTGCAGTGGTTGAGTTCACACATTCCGCTTCTTGGCAGCCTGGGGTTCACCGGTTCGGATCCTGGGTGTGGACACAGCACGGCTTGGCAAAAGCCATGCTGTGGTAGGCATCCCACGTATAAAGTAGAGGAAGATGGGCATGGATGTTAGCTCAGGGCCAGTCTTCCTCAGCAAAAAGAGGAGGATTGGCAGTAGTTAGCTCAGGGCTAATCTTCCTCAAAATAAAACCAAAAAAACCATAATTTGGTATTCTTTAATTTTCCCATACCAACAAAAAGATAAACCCTTCTTAGCCCCACAACATAGAGAGGCACTGTGGACTAGATATTCTGAACTTGAGTTTATAAGTGCAAGACTGGCTCTCCTAAGTTTGCTTTTCCATCTCAAGAACCAGAACATTCCTGATTTATACAAAGGATCTGTCCCTGCCTTCCTCTGTTATAACTAACACTTGGCAGGTAACTATGGAAAATTTTTCTGCTCGGTCTCACTGCCTCTATTCGAAGTGGAAGCAGAAGTGTTTTGCCCTCAAGGCAAAAGGTTTTAGTTCTTCCTCTGTGCTTTCCCTTACACAACGACCTAGAAAAATGGAGCCATGAATGTTGCTTAACTTGTTTGAATGGATATGAGGGTAGAAGCCACAGCCTTAGGATTCCGAACCTGAAAGTGAGGGCAGACCACAGAAGTCACCAAGTCCTAGTTTTGAGGCCAATGGGGTCACCTAGAATTTTTTTGTTTTCTCTTTCTCTTGGCCACAGAGTATAAGCAGAGAACGTATGGCCATGAAAGCTGCCTAGAGGCCTGGCAGCAGGGGTATTTACCTGAATTGCATGACAAAGAAAGTCCAGTCTCTCCAGCCAACAAAAGAGGGCTTCTCTTTTCACTGACACCTTGCTCAACCTTTAGATAAGGCACCTGCATTCAATTTTGCATAAAGGGCTGATTTCAGAGTAGCCATAGCAGGAGTGAAATTAACTTGGTGAATCTCAAAACATCATGTGAGAAACACATCCTTGTGCTCACAGTAGGGTAACAAAGGTTAGACCTGCCTAAGATGAGATGGATGCTATCAGAAAGAGAAGTAACAATCAAGAAAAAAGAATTGGGTGAGTCCTGAGATACTTTTGGAATGTGAAACAGAAACAGTTTACCTCTCTGGTTTTGTTCCCCGGGGAGTTTGAAGATACGGAATATAATTCTCCCAACCTTAGCTAATTACTCTGGTTGCTACCCTTAACGTTAGTTTCCTAAATAGTCTTGTGCAGGTGGGAGACTGGGACATAATATGGTCTGCTAACGTCTTCATCCAGGGTCAGAGAAAGACATCTGATGTACATGGCAGAAGAGACTGAGGACGGGGTGGTGATGTTTCCACAGAAGCCCAAGTCTGCAAATGGGCTTGTGGAGCTCCCTTTAATTACAAGGTAGATTATGTATTAGCAGTTTCCTGCTCAAGAAATTCCACTAGGAAGAGTCTAGTCTCTAACAGGATTGCTGTTCCATCTAGGCTACTCTACTCGCTCTGTGAGCCCCAGCCCATGCCTTAGCGGTGATTCTACCTCCAATTCCTTCAGTCTTCAATTCCCACACCTGGTGTCCACTGAAAACCTGTCTTCCTACTTCCAAGTTATTGCAGAGTGCCGCTTGCTTTCTTGGGGGTGGGAAGCAGGCAGATGGGAATGTGTGTTGCTCCGCGTTCATTTCCCACGTTGTCTTTATCATGTGGATAGAGTGTAAGAGTGGGAGTCCCAACCAAATTTTAAGCAAATCTCTTCTATATTCTATTGGCCACAGGATAATTTTACCTGCAATGCAAATCTAACAGCGATTTACACTTTCCTCACAGTCCCTGGCTATAGGAATCACCTACTCTTATTAAACTATTCTCAGCAGTTCACACCGTATCTTAACTTCAGTTTATCACAGTGCCTACCTGCAATACTACCTGATGCTCCCCTCCCTAAAAAGAATTTTATTCTCTTGTGCTTACTTTACCCTTTTCTGTACAAACTCCCACTTATGTACTTTCACGTGTTGTTGACATTATGCTGTCCTTCTCCCCTCCTTTTCCAGCTGGGTTCTGAGGTTTGGGGGTGAGGTTCTGCGCTCCTCCCTTTCTAGTGGATTCTCTCTGCCTCCTTTGCTCTTCCTTCTCCCCTCTCCTACTCTCTTGTCACTGGCATCTCCAGTCTGCTTTTCTTCTCCTCTCCTCTTTTGTCCAGTCTTAGAGCGTCCCCTAAGAAATGCGTTTAGCAGGAAGTCTCTGTTCACTGGTATTAATTTCTTCTTTGGCTATATTTTTAGCTTTTGTGTGGTCCCTGAGATTCCTGCTACAGCAACATTCCATGGAGGACAGCTGGACACTAGGGAAAGGAGAGAGGAAGCTGGGCAAAGAAAAAGAAGAGGGAAGGAGAGGGGCCCCAGGAGGACCGCAAATAAGCTACCATGGGGCATTTAGGAGTAAACTCTAAAAATAGACAGATGTTTCCAATATCTACAAAGTGTTTTTTACGTTTGATACCTGATTTATCTGGGGCATAGGCCTACTTCTTCACATTTTGCAGATGAGGACACTGGGGTATAAAAAATTAAGAATAATATAAACTGTGACAACGCAGCTTGTCACAGCAGGATTGGACTCTGAGGCTCTACCTTCAGCTCTCTTTCCATGTGCACCATTCCACAGCACCTGGAGAAGCAAGGCGGCTCAACTCGGGGAGAATTCAAGTCACCCACAAAAGGCTGTGCTTTTCACAAATTCAAAAAACCAAGAAGTCAAGATTCATGCTATAGATTATTGCAATTATTTTTTTCTTGTGGTAATAGCATAACTTAAAAATTAGGCATTGTTTATTATAGCAACAAGCAGTGAATTACTTTCCAAATTGGGACTATCCCTTAACAGTTAATAGAAGAATGAGTTAAAGTGTGGCAGAGTAAAATCTGCTTGAAGATAAATATAAGATCAACTTATAAAAATTCCTTAGACATTGACAGAGCATTAGACCTGATTTCTAAGTGGTCAGAAAGCTCTCTTTCTAGAACAGCTTCATTGCAGTCCCGTGTAGGGGCAGAAAGATGGACAGGGAGACCAACCATTCAAGGCCCCTTCCAGCAAGGCAAAGATGGTGGACATATTAGGGGGTCATTTTCACTTCTCGTGATTTCAAAATCTCGTGCATTCTATTATTCTCCATCCTTTCTGTGCCTTTGAGAATTGCTCATTCTACCTTAAATCACCTCCGGAATCACTAGGGTAAACATTCTGAGCAAGGAGCATTATTGAACATAAGGTCTCTAGAAAACAGACTGCTGTGTCATTGCATTTGGAAAACAATCATTTTAAGACAGTTTTCAGGTAGGTGAAAGACCAGCACAACAAACTGATAGAATGGCCTGTGTTATCTGATTTCTTGCAGCCAATCTGATGAGAAGTGTGTTACAGTTAGGAACCTGAGCAGAAGCTCTGGCCAGGAGGCCTCTATTTTGCTGGAATCCTGCCCCAATTTAAGGGTCAGATTTCAGCTCTCCCAAAAAATTGCTCTGTAATCGGCTGCATTACTCAGAAAATTCCAACAAAGCACCAGAATGTCTGAGATAAGAGAGTTCTTTGTAAATTAAGGAGAGAAATAAAGGACATAAGCATAATCCTATCTCTAAGCCAAATCTGGATAATGTTAAAGAACTTCCAAATAACACCATTTAACTCCTTCTTTGCCAGAAGTACAAGAATCTGCCCTGGGAGGGATGTTTGTTTCTCTTTCTCTCTCTCTTTCTCCGCAAAGCAAGTAGCAACACCTCATGAACTTACTATTTAAACATGGAAAGGAGCAGAAAAAAAGTGGGAATAAAGAAGGTAAAGTGGGAAGATAGCAAGGAAATGTCCCACTCTTAAACACCTAAAAAAATTAAAAAAAAGATTTGTAATGCCAAGAGTTTCTTAAAGAATTTCCTCTACCCTGCTAGGACCTAGAATCCATTGCATCAACCCTGACACATTTCATCACCTCTCATGCCCACTGTGTCCTTACTTTCCTCCTTACCCAACTTCTATTCATGGTCCTTGCATACACTCCCAATTTCCTTCCCCTCTCTCCTGTCATAGTACTTGCCTGGCAAAATCCTGACTCTAATTAAAACCAGCTCTACCTACTTCACACTTAAAAGCATTGAGGAAAACATACAACCGTGCCAACTGGACTCAATTTAAATTGGAGATCATGGACATCCTATGGCCCTCCATGCTGCCTGGCTAGTCCATCACATTACCCCCTCCCCTAGATTGCTAGTTCACACCTGCTGCCCCTTTTTACTCTGCAAGTCAACTTACTTACTCTTTCCTTATATGAATAATCAGAGGAAACTTCCATGTACTCCCATTACCCCAATTCTCTCATGACTCACATCTATTAAACCCTTGGAAGATGGCTCTCAGCATTGTCTTCATGTTCCTACTCTAGTTGTCATTTAGTTAAAGGGCAGAATATTTACTGGAGGTAAAACAATCAGAGAGCATCAAGATAGCACTGTCCTGGGCATACTTCCTGACAGCAGTGTCCCTTTGTCTTACGTTGCTGCATCTTTTCTGTTCAAAGCTTCAGTAAGTAAATGCAAGCCTATCTAAACTAGGGACTGAGCATTTTCCCTGCCTACGTTTCTGCTGAACTGCAGGTCACATGTCTCCCTGGGCCAGCCTCAGGAGGATGCTAGGTGTACAGATTGCTTTTGGTTCTCACTGCTATTAACCCCATCCATCTGCCACTCAGAGCCCTGCCCAAGGTTTGTAGGTGCGTGTCCCAGGTGTAGGGTGGGGCCATACAGGTCAGCACTTGTGTAGGGCTGCCCACTGAGTGCTGTCCTGATTTTTGCCACCTCCTCTGCTGTCTGCCAGAGGAAGAGACCATGGTAGAACTTGGGAAAACAATATTGGGCATTATGAGGAGGGGAAAATTTCCCCCCTTCCCCTCTTGGTTCTTATGGCTGATTGAACAATTAAAATGACATAAGGCAGGTGAACAGGAGAAAATCAAATTTAATGTGTACGAATGGGGAATTCACATAAGTGTTAAAAATTCCAAAGGCAGTCAGGGAAAATGAGGTATATACAGTCATGTGCCGCATACGACATTTTGGTCAATGACAGACCACATACATGATGGTGTCCCATAAGATTATAATGAAGCTGAGAAATTCCTATCACCTAGTGACAGTATAGTCACCTTAACATCATAGCACAATGCATTACACGTGTTTGTGGTGATGTTGGTGTAAACAAACCTACTGCACTGCCAATTGTATAAAAGTATAGCACATACAATTATGTGCAGTACATAATACTTGATAATGATAACAAACAACTATGTTACTGGTTTATGTATTACTATACTATACTTTTTATGGTTATTTTAGAGGGTACATTTTCTACTTATATTAAAAAAAATTTACTGTGAAACAGTATGCTGTGTTATGCCAGCAGCAGCCTCACACGTCTCATGTTTACCACATCTCTTGATTGCATTGTTTTCTCTTATACTAGATTTAATTTTGTGTTGTTTTGTTCATCATGGCCCCTAAATGTACAAAATCCACTGCTAACGTTACCAGTAAGAGGCCACATTGAGTGAATAACCTGCAAATAAAATTAAAAGTGATTAAGGACTATGAAGGTGGAAAATCGGTGATGGTTATTGATTGCCAGTCAGGCATGTCTCGTTCCACCATTCCACCAAGATCCAGCTATGATCTTGAGAACAAGAACAAAGTGACAGAAGCTGTTAAAGCATCTGCTTCATTGAAGGCAACAAGACTAATAAAAATTGGAAAAAGGCCTATATCAGACAGAAACTATATCAGGAGAAACTTTTAATGACCTGGCTTGAAGACCAGACAGAGAAGTGTATCCCTCTTAGCACCGTGTTGATCACTGCCAAAGCAAAAAGTTTGTTTGCAATGTTGAAAGAAAAGGCTGGACCTGACTACAATGTTGAACTTGCTGCTAGCTCTGGCTAGTTTAAATGTTCTAGAATCATTATTCATTACGTAATGTGAAATGAGTGGTGAATCTGTGAGTGCTGATGTGAAGGCAGCTGAGAAATTTTTGGGAACTCTAGTTAAGCTGATTGTGGAGGAAAATTACTAGCCAGAGAAAATATTTAATATGGATGAAACCTTCCTATTCTGGAAATGGATGCCTGAAAGGACTTTTATCCATAAGGAGGCCAAGTCAATGCTAGCTTTCAAGGCTTTTAAGAACAGGATAACAGCCTTGCTTGGGAGCAATGTTGCAGGCTACAAATTGAAACCTTTTGTGATCTGGCACAGTGAGAACTCCAGGGCCCTCAAGCATATCAGTAAGCACACTACCAGTGTACTACAGGAGCAATAAGAAGTCATGGATGACCCAGCTCCTCTTCCAAGGTGCCCTCCTGAATTGTTATGCCACCGAAATGGAGAAATACTCTTTGGAGAGTAACATACCTTTCAAGATTTTGCTTATTATTGATAATGCTCCTGGACATTCTCCTTTTATTGCTGATCTTCATCTCAATATCACAGTGGTATTTATCCCTCCAAATACCACCTCTTTGGTATGATGAAGGAGTTACAGCAGCTTTTTTTTGACTGGGTTAAGTGGCTTTATTAGAGAAAGCCAGGATTACAAAGGACTTAAGAGTTGGCATTGGGGCCCTTCTTTTTGCCAAAGGTGGGCACAATGTTGACAAAGTGTCGGTTGTACTGCATCCACTGCTTGGCTTGACCTGTCTTCTTTTTTTCCTCCTGTTTGGCCACCTTTGGAGTCTGACCTCTTACTTTCCCAGCACTGGCCAGGGAACCATGGACTTCACCTCCAAGCATGCAGGTGGCTACTTCAAGAGTGGTCAGAGCTGCCTCCACCCCACACTGACAGCCTCATCCTCTAGGGGCATGCCTGCCAGGAGCCTGACTTGATCTTCTGGAGTGATGCCCTGCAGCGAGGCTACATGAGCCTTATGCAACCATCTCCTGGCTGGTCACCTCAATGGTGTGGAGCTCCTGGGCGCGGACAAGGAGCTGCATGTCGGTGACTGAACCATGGCCACTGCTGCTGCTACCTTGAAGATGGAGTTGAGAAAGAGGACGGAATGAGGGCACACATGTCCTCATTGCCTGCTGCATGCCACGTCACTCTACAGCAGCTTTTAAGGCCTACTACCTGAGGAGGATCTTTGCCCAGGCTATTCTTGCAACTGAGGAAGACACTAAGACAGTGATGCAATCATGAAAGGATGACAACATCTATGACTGAATCAAGAACCTTGATTGAGCTTGGGGTAATGTCACCAAGGAGTGTATGAACGGCATCTGGAAGAAGACACTCAAGAGGTTTGTCCATGACTTCAAAGAATTTGCCAAGAACGAAGAGGTTGCAAAAATCAACAAGGATGTGGTTGAGATGGCAAACAATTTTAACCTGGGTATGGATGAGGATGACATTAAGGAGTTCCTAGAGGTGGTTCCTGAGGAATTGACTAATGAGGAGCTGTTGGAGGACTGGAACAGGAACATATAGCTGAAGAAGAGGCAAGAGAAAAGGAAACTTCAGCAGAAGAAAAAGAAGAACCCCCAAGAAAATTCACAGTGAAGGGTTTAGCAGAAGCTTTTGCAGATCTCAAGGAGCTCCTCAAAGAGTTTGAAAACATGGACCCCAACACTGAAAGGTTTTCATGAATAGAGAGGAACACTCATAGTACATTATCTGCTTACAAATAAATCTATGATGAAAAAAAGAAACAAGCCAAGCAAACCACCATGGGCATATTTTTGAAAAGAGTGATACCTCCTCAAGAAGAGCCTCAGGCAGGTCCTTCAGGAGGTATTCCAGAAGGCGTTGCTATCATAGGAGACGACACCTCCATCCGTGTTATTGCTCCTGAAGACCTTTTGGTGGGACAAGATGTGGAGGGGGAAGACAGTGATATAGATGATCCTGACCCTGTGTAGGCCTAGACTAATGTGTGTGTTTGTGCCTTGGTTTTGAACAAAAAAGTCTAAAAAGTAAAAAAAAAAATTAAAAATTTTAAAAATAGAAAAAAGCTTATAGAGTAGAGATATAAAGGAAAAATATTTTTGTACAGCTGTACAATGTGTTTGTGTTTTACAGTGTTATTACAAAAGCATCAAATAGTTAAAAAACTTAAATGTTTACAAAGTAAAAAAGTCACAATAAGCTAAGGTTAATTTATTATTGAAGAAATAAAAATATTTTAAATAAATTTAGTGTAGCCGTCTACAGTGTTGATAAAGTGTACAGTAGTGTGCAGTAATGTCCTAGGCCTTCATATTCACTCACCACTCACTCACTGACTCACCCAGAGCAACTTCCAGTCCTGCGAGTTCCACTCATGGTAAGTACCCAACATAAGGGTACCATTTTTTCTTTTATATCTTATTTTTACTGTACCTTTTCTATGTTTAGATATGTTTAGATAGACAAATACTTAACATTGTATTACAACTGCCTGCAGTATTCAGTACAGTAACATGTTGAACAGGTTTGTAGCCTAGGAGCAACAGCTATACCTTATAGCCTAGGTTTGTAGTAGGCTACGCTATCTAGGTTTGTGTAAACGCACTCTATGATGTTCACATAATGATGAAATCACCTAACGACATATTTCTCAGAATGTTTCTCTGTCACTAAGCGACAAATGACTGTATGTCATTCTGGACTAAGGAGAAGAGGGCAGGGGTCTGGGCCTTCAAAAAAGGAGGCAATTCACAGGAAGATGAAAAGATTTAATGTTTGGTAAACAAATATTTGTTGAGCCAACTAGAGACAGTAGGACACAGAGAGGACTTTGATCAAATGGGCCTTGCTAGGCTCCTCCCTGTCTACCACACCTAGTTCATATTATACTATAGTTATCTATGGTGATAGCTTCTTCCTGGAATAGGCCTTCTATCTTCAATTCTTTCAGGCACTTATGAAGAAGGTCAAAGTTTCTTCCTGAGCCTTTTGTTTCTTAAAAATAATCAGCCCAAAATAATCCTGAAGCCAAAGAGACACATTTCGGGGTGGCAAATTCTGCTCCCCTACAGCTTATTCAGGATAGCTACCATTTATTGAGTATCTGTTATGTGCCAGGAGCCTTCCATACACTAGCTCACTTAATTCCCACAACCACATTCCAAGGTAAGTTTCATTGTCCCCACTTTCTAGATACGAACACCTGCTGTCTTCAGGGCCTCAGCTTTGGATTTCTGGATAGCACCTTATCTGGCAAGAATACACATTACCTAGTTGTACCTAGGACCTGTACCTGTACAAGCAACAGGGCTGCCCTAATCCATTTAGATTCGTATGGAGAGAAAAGAGACATTGCTCCCACCTCAAAAGTGACAAAGTGGGCAGAGATAAAGCACAGGCTCAGAAGCTAACAACTGTGTGAGCAATGAGAATATCTAGCCAAGTTCTCTCTGCATTTAGGTTTCCCCAAAGTGCTTTCCACGACCCAGGGGGGCTACGAGTTTCACTTTTTGTAAAGGGCTCAGTGGGGCATTTCACCAGAGCAAAGGGGGACAACAAGGAATAGTCAAGTTTTCACCTCTTTCTAGACTGAAAAACTCTCTAGCTTTGAAAAAAATAGCTTTTCTAGATTCTTCAGTCTCCTGCCAACCCTCGCTCCTAGCCCTTAAAAAATCTTACAAGTTCTGGGCATCCTGTTGAAACAACCTCATTTAAAAGATTAAAAAACTGAGATTTAGAGAGGCTTAATATCTTGCTCAAGATCAGCCTGGACATGAGCCCAAATCTTCAGATTTAAATTCCACACATTCTCCATTGTACAACACTGTAAAATTAAACTACTGTAAACTCACAAGGACTTTGACAAACATTCTTTAATAAGGTCCCAAGGTTGAATATGCCCCTATGTATTTTTTTTCTATGGAAAAGAAACTAGCCTCAAATGGCCATGTGACTATAGCTGGAAAAATAAATATTGATCTAGTTTCTTCTTATAATTCTGAATTCTAGATCATAAGAACTTAGAGTTGTAAGCAAATTTTAGACATTATTTAGTCTAAATCCATCATAAATTTTAAGTATGAGGGAAAACTCAGAATAGCCTTATTTAAAACAAAAAAGTGCCTTTAGATATAATGCTATTTTCACAGACATATTATTGATAAATGAATCTATTGAGACAAAAATAATATTAGAATAAGATATCTTTGAGGCCACAACTGGTCCTTTTTAGGTTAATGGCAAAACTACAGGTTTGAAATACACGTTAGGATGAAGGTGAAAAGAGTTATTTTACGAAGTCTATGAAAGTATAATGAAAGTTTTGGCTTTCATACAAGGTTTGAATTTGTTTTGTAGATTCTTCCTCATAACTAGATTTAGAGTTTAGATTATCTCATGTGACTCTCTTATAAAAACAGAAGTTTTAAGTCAAGCACTGACATGCAAAGTGAAAACAAAAACCTTTTTCCTTTAGGGACTAGCCTAGTTGTACTTTTAGCTGGAAGTTCAGCACTGCATCTACATAGACATGATGATTCAATCGAGCTGCTAACAAACTTGAAGTTAAATTTTAATGAACTTTTATAGCTGGGTAATAAATTGTATTTAAATGAGTCATGGATGGAGACCTTAGTTTATATAAAATGTCAAAAAACAGTACTGATTGATATACCGCAAAGAAAAGAGGCCTTGGCGTTCTGTGTTCTGGATCGAACTCTGCCACCATAGGTCCTCAGCCACATCATTTAGAGTCTCTGGGCCTTGGTTTCCTCATTGCTAAATATGACGGTTACATTTGGTAATTGTAACCAATGTATGTATAGTGCTTAAGTCTCCAAAGCTCTTTTCTGTGCACGATCTAACAATTTTTATAATTCTATGAAGTAAGAGGACAGATAATGTTACCCTCATTATACAGATGAAGAAACTGAGGGTCATAAAGGCTAAAATATATGACCAAAGTCTTGCAGCTTGTAAATGGTGGTGCTAGGATTCAGACACAGTACTGCAGACACAATTCTGTGTAAGCAGACACCATGCCTACCACCTCTAAGAGTCCGATATAAGAAAGTCGTGTTTAGTCATTCCTCAATTATAACCAGACTTTTAAAGTACCTTAAACACTATTCAACAGGTACAACATGTTCTCTAGCCTGCAGGACTGAATGCTTTTATCATTCCACTGTAGGAGGATCCAATTAAGTGCTAAGTTAATAGCCAACTTTATAGCCAAGCTAATAGAAAAGCCACATTACACTGGCTCCTTCTTGTCAGACTAGCCACTTTTAAGACTTCGTGCTGATTTATGTCCCTGATATTTGTTGGAATCTCTAGGTTACTGTAAAATAATGCATTCTCCCATCGCTCTGCTACTAAAATATGTTAAGTCACAATAGTAGTCAGAACACTTGTAAGTAAACAATGTAGAGTAGTTATGTGTCTCAAGCTCTTTCCTCAGATATTTGACCCCAGGCATTTGGTAAATCCTAAGGAGCCATTATTTCAGCAGTTCTTGGTTTCTACTTGAAGTCAAGCCAAATATTACATCTGCATGGCATTCTTTTATATTTTTCAAAGGGCTTTCACATTCATTATTTCATTTTATCCTTATATAATGCTAAGTGTAGGCTGAAGTTGTTCTCTGTGGTCTCCCAAGCAGCTATTTATTTATTTATTATTTCATCTCTGATTTTCTGTCTCCTTTTAACCCATGGGGCATTACAAATGGTAAAGAAAGAATAAAAAAGGGAAGTCACAGAACTTCCATGAACATAATAGAATGAAGAACAGTAAAGTGTACTAATCCTACCTAATCTACTGAAAATAATTTCAACCACTTGTTGACCACCTCCTATGGGCCAAGGCCTGTGCTAAGCATGTTCAGTATGTTATCACAAATCCTGAAAGTAACCTTGCAAGGTAGTTAGCACTAGCCCCATTTTACAAATGTGGGATGAGACTCGATACAGTGACATAGTTTGTCCAAGTAAGTGGCAGAGCCAGGGCCTGCCATATAAAAGTTATAAATCAATCTGAAGATTAATATACATACAGAAAACTACACAAATTCTCAGTATACAGTGCCATTAATTTTTACCAAGTGAACACTACTTGACCAAGTTCACAGTGCTTGAAACCAAGGAAGCAACAATAATAAAATGGAGCAACATATGTTTCAAAAGTTATAAATCAGTCTAAAAAATATAACCTAGGTTCAGTAATCAAATTTGCAATTCAAAAGAATAGAGAAAGTTGGTAGGAACTGGCTAAAATACTTTTATAGAAGAAATGCCAGTAATACTTATGGATTCAGAAGCAGGCCAAAATAAATTAATACAGATTATTTTTAAAAGATAAAATAAGTCCCAAGGACATTCTTTACAGAAATTGAACAAAGAATCCTAAAATTCATATGGGGCAGCAAAAGACCACGAATTGCTAAAGCAATCCTGAGTAAGAAAAACAAAGCTGGAGTCATCACAATCCCCGATTTCAAAACATACTACAAAGCTACAGTGATCAAAACAGCATGGTACTGGTACAAAAACAGGTGCACAGATCAATGGAACAGAATTGAAAGCCCAGAGATAAAACCACACATCTATGGACAGCTAATCTTCGACAAAGGAGCTGAGGGCCTACAATGGAGGAAAGAAAGTCTCTTCAACAAATGGTGCTGGGAAAACTGGACAGCCACATGTAAAAGAATGAAAATCAACCATTCTTTTCCACCATTCACAAAAATAAACTCAAAATGGATCAAAGACTTAAAGATTAGGCCTGAAACAATAAGTCTTCTAGAAGAGAATATAGGCAGTACACTCTTTGACATCAGTTTCAAAAGAATCTTTTCGGACACTATAACTCCTCAGATGAGGGAAACAATAGAAAGAATAAACAAATGGGACTTCATCAGACTAAAGAGTTTCTTCAAAGCAAGGGAAGACAGGATTGAAACAAAAAACAGCC
This sequence comes from Equus asinus, assembly GCF_041296235.1. Classification (NCBI taxonomy): domain Eukaryota; kingdom Metazoa; phylum Chordata; class Mammalia; order Perissodactyla; family Equidae; genus Equus; species Equus asinus. The sequence continues at coordinate 146,542,383 of NC_091791.1, read as the reverse complement.
CACTAATTGGGAAAAAATATTTACAAGCTACTTATCCGACACAGGATTAATATCCATAATATATAAAGAACTCACACAGCTTAACAACAAAAAAACAAACAACCCGATCAAAAAATGGGCAGAGGACATGAACAGACATTTCTCCAAAGAAGATATAAGTATGGCCAATAGACACATGAAAAGATGTTCATCATCGCTAATCATCAGGGAAATGCAAATCAAAACTACACTAAGATATCACCTTACACCTGTTAGATTGGCAAAAATATCCAAAACCAAAAGTGACAAATGTTGGAGAGGTTGTGGAGAAAAAGGAACCCTCATACACTGTTGGTGGGAATGTAAACTAGTGCAGCCACTATGGAAAACAGTATGGAGATTTCTCAAAAAGTTAAAAATAGAAATACCCTATGACCCAGCTATCCCACTACTGGGTATCTATCCTAAGAACCTGAAATCAACAATCCCAAGAATCCCATACACCCCTGTGTTCATCGCAGCATTATTTACAATAGCCAAGATGTGGAACCAACCTAAATGCCCAGAAACTGACGACTGGATAAAGAAGATATGGTATATATACACAATGGAATACTACTCAGCCATAAAAAAGGACCAAATTGTTCCATTCGCATCAACATGGATGGACCTTGAGGGTATTACGTTAAGCGAAATAAGCCAGACAGAGAAAGACGAACTCTATATGACCCCACTTATAGGTGGAAGTTAACATACAGACACGGAGAACCAATGGGTGGTTACCAGGGAAAAGGGGGGGTGGGGGGAGGGCACAAAGGGTGAAGTGGTGTACCCACAACATTACTAACAATAATGTACAACTGAAATCTCACACGGTTGTAATCTATCATAATCTTAATAAAAAAAAAATCGGCTCTGGGTACAAAAAAGAAAAAAAAAAGATAAAATAAGAAATAATTGAACACAACTTTACCAAAACCCATGAATATTCAAAGTAAGAGAATAGAATGTGCAGTGAGGTTAACAGTTAGGTGTCATAGTTTAATCAACAGTTCTTTTTATAATAAAATTTTGAAGATTATTTGAAACTGTTAGTTTTTCTTTTTATAAAGAAGAAACATATGCTGGTATGTACTTAGGAAAAAATACCTGGAGGCATATATGTCACTTTAGTAGCAGCAATTGTAAAGGAGAGAACATTTATTTGTATGGATCTTGATCTGATCTGAAACAAAAGTTTCCAAACGTTCTTGAAATATGTGTGAGTGTTCTCTTTCATAAGACAGTCAGCTCTGTCTCCTTTAAAAATTCCAGCTGGAGAGCTACTGATGTGCTCGTAAACTTACTGTCCCTTGAGACATTTTGAGTCAGTGTGTTTCAATCTTGGGCCCATCAAAATTTGGCTTTGTGTTTCTCTCGTAAATTCTAATGGATGAGGGAGAAGGAAAAGAGGAGAGAATAAGTTCCAGAAGTCACAAGATGGAGGATAAAATATTATGGTCACATTTTAATTTATCCAGGAACACAGCAAGCAGCAGTTTAAGCCTAATGCCAGTCATAGTGTATTTCAGAACACCCAGTGCCTCCTAACCATTTTATGTCTGGAAAGGTTCCTAGAAAAAGCCTAATTTGATTTACTGCCACTCTGGGACCATCCTGGCTGTGGGGCTGGAGTTGTTTTCCCATCTGTCCCCTCTGGGTGCAGTTAAGTGGCCAACTAGTGACTGGGTTGGGAATTGCAGCTTCCTTCCAGCCCCACCCCCTGGGGGTGGGGAAGTTTGTCAATTCGGAGAAATTAGGTTGGCCAACTTCTTCCTCATGGAGACCACCTCAATGCCCCACTTTGCAAGTCTGTCTCCTTGTCCAGAAGCATCTCTGACAGAGCTTTAAATTCTCACATTACTTTACAGAGTTACAAGGGGATAAGCTGAAATTACATAAAGTGGGACACACAAGTGTAGTTTTAAAAATTACTATTATTGTTTTTGTTAGTTAAACCCTTGGAATAGGTCACTGAATAGCCTTGTTAAGTGCAAGTGTGTCAAAAAATCAGAGATGCTAAGGTAGGCAAGACTTGAGAAATCGATGTTTCGACAAAAACTTGAGAAACAAAAGCTTCATTTCAAGTTCAATTTCAAGAATGAGGAAACTGACATTCAGAGAGGTAAAGAGAGAGGAACTCACAGGGCAGTTATACTTTTATTCATTTGTATATTAACAGTATTGTTCACTGAATTTCTACTCAGAGCTAGGTACTGGGGAAGCAAAGATGGATAAGGCACAAGGAACACTCTGTATAGAGGGAAGCCAGACACAGAAGCAAGTGAAGAAGAATGTGGGAGTGCAGCTGGTAGAGCAGTGCAAAGGACTGGCTCACACTAGACCCTCTGGGGACCCTAGGTCCCATTTAAGGCAACACATTTTAAAAAGCACACAGAATAAACAAATGTGGTATATCCATACAATGGAATATTATTTAGCTTTATAAAGGAAGGAAATTCTGATACAAGTTACAATATGAATGAACCTTGAGGACATTATGCTAAGTGAAATAAGCTGGTCACAAAATGGCAAATATTATACGATTCCACTTACATGAGGTATCTAAAGTGGTCAAATGCATTGAGACAGAAAGTAAAATGGTGTTTGCCAGAGGCTGGGGGAAGGGCAGTTGGGGAGTTATTGTTTAATGGGTACAGAGTTTCAGTTTAGGAAGATGAAGAAGTTCTGGAGATGGATGGTGGTGATGGTTGCACAACAATGTGAATGGACTTAATACCACTGAACTGTATGCTTAAAAATGGTTAAGATGGCAATTTTATGTTATGGATATTTTATGACAATTTTTCTAAAAAGTACACAGAAAGCAATGAGAATGAACAAACTACAGCTCCACCCAATATGACATGGAACTCTCACAATGTTGAGCAAAGGAAGCCAGACACAAAAGGATGTAGACTGTGTGCTTCCCTCTATATAATCCATGTGTTAAAAATCAGGGTAGGACCAGCCTGGTGGTGCAGCGGTTAAATTCACACATTCTGCTTTGGCGGCCCGGGGTTCATTGGTTCGGATCCCGGGTGTGGACCTATGCACCGCTTGTCAAGCCATGCTGTGGTAGGCATCCCACATATAAAGTAGAGGAAGATGGGCACAGATGTTAGCTCAGGGCCAATCTGCCTCAAAAAAAAAGAAAAGTCAGGATAGTGGCTACCTCTGGCGGAGGCAGAGATGGGATAGCATGGGCTTCTAGGGTTCTGGTAATGCTTCTGTTTCTTGGTCAAGTAGTGTTCACTTCATAAAAATTAACTGTACTGTATATTTAGAATTTGTGCAGTTTTCTGTATATATGTTAAGCTTCAGGTTTTTGTTTTTGTTGATTTATGGGACATAGACAAACTGAAGAGGAATCAGTAGGACAGTGAAGGGACTTTAAACCTTCATAGGAGGAAGGGTTGAATATTTTCAGTTTGGTCAAAGTAGTATGTAGTCTTCAAATATCTCAAGAAGTGGCATGTGGAAGAGGAAGCCAGAGGAAGCCAACTTTGCTTGTCATACTCAGAGGGGTAGAACTTGGAGGTGGTGGTGGGTGGGAGGTAGAGGAGGCCAGAATCCAGCTTACCATAAAGGATGCTTCAGTTGTAGGGTTAGAATGGGATCTTTCAGGAGATCACAGTCAAGTAGAATGAGCACCGACTTCTGAGCCAACTGTAATTGGGTATGAGCCCTGGCTCTGCCACTTACTTGGACTAACTATGTCACCATATCGAGTCTCAGTTCCACATTTGTAAAATGGGGCTAGTGCTAACTACCTTGCGAGGTTACTTTCAGGATTTGTGATAATGTACACAACGTGCTTAGCAGAGGCCTTGGCCCATAGGAGGTGCTCAACAAGTGGTTGAAATTATTTTCAGTAGAAGATTAAATAAAAAGTGGAGAACACCTTGGTAAGGTGTTAGAATTTTAAGCATCGGTCCCTTTCAACCCCAACATTCTATGATTCTTTGTATCTTTCTTTGTAACTTTCCCCAAATAACACAGCTACTAAGTGGCAAGGCCTTCTGTCCCTGAGACGGGTCCACTCTAGTGGGCTGCCTTAGGCAAGAGGGTTACTAGCAGAAGCCACTGCCCACCAGGGTTAGTTAGATAATCACATCAGCAATCAGCCCTGAGGAATTCTGAGTGTGCTCTAGAAAAGTTCAAAGAGTGGAAAACCTGGGAAGGTTGTTCAAGTGGTGGGTCATGAACAGATAGGTTACAGCTTGAGGATACCATGGATCTGTGTGTACGTTTGTGTGTGGGGGCAGATGGGAGAATTGTTTTAAAAAAGTGAATTAAAGAAAAATTTGAAGAAAAGCTTGGCCTGCCTCACCATTTTTCAGGGTCTAGCTCTTACTGGTTAAATTAACAAATCGTAATACACAAATAAGAGATGCTACTTTGAAAAGTTTCTTCATTTGTAGCAAAAGCAATAAATTCAGTCCATGAAGGCAAGAAAATCGTGGGTTAGTTTAGCACTTTGGGCTAAGGTTTCCTGACGCCTCTTTCTTACCCTGACTCCAGGCTTCCTAAGCTTCACGTTTACAAAGGAAATGCGCGGCTGGAGTGGAGCTTCTCGGCTTATTCTAGGCTCCCTTCCTGACCTCTGTTGGATATTTCTGCCTCAGCTTTATGCCCTGGAAACAAGGAGAGTCCCTGTGACAAGAGACCTGAGGAAACAAACACCTAGAAACAGTCTCTCTTTGTCTTAGGTATTATACACTGTAGTCAGACTGACCCTGTGAACTTGTTTATTCTCTACAGCTGCTCAAATGTTGTATCTTGGCCCGAACAACTTTCATATTGGTTGAGAAACAAATGGTATGAATTTAGCTGTCTATAGTTTTGGCTTTAGCCAAAGGAAAGAAATACTAGCAGCTTCCTTTTGCAAGTAGCAACTTATTTTAGCATTTTCCCACTTCAGACTAAAGTCCTTGGTAGAAACCAACGTTACAGCTGAAGCCCACACAAAACCTCAGATTTTAGTCATATGTCTCACAAGGATGTTACATCATTTCTTAGTTTACCAAATGGAGACATTTCCTGAAACACAGCGACCCACTGCAAGCTTTTGCCTTCAGGATTTTGGGATGATCAGTAACTTGATCTCCTTATCTGGCAAGCCCATTGGCAGGTTTTTTTCTTTCACCTTGGTCAGTGGGCTTGTCCTTTTCACAGGAATACAAAACAATTAGTTGTCTTATTTTTCAGATTCCAAGAAGCTCCTAGTAGACGATGTTAAGGTCCTGCAGGAAATGATGGACACTCAAAATGAGTAATTTGAGGAAATAATACTAATAAAAGGACTATTTACAAAGGTAAACAGGGTTCTGGGAGAAGCAACAAGAGACAGCATCCCAGGGTTAGTAGCTGTGAGCAAAGGAAAGGGAGTATTAGTAACAGCAGTGGTTCTCACACTTTGTATGCATCAGAATCACCTGGGGCGCTTGTTAAAACAGAGATTGCTGGGCCTCACCCCGGATTTCTGCTTCAGGAAGTTTAGGGTAGGACTAGAAAACTTATATTTTTCACAAATTCCCTGGGGATGGCAACGCTGCTGGGTCTGGGGAGAAAACTGTATGGAGAAGGCAGTTTGACTCAAGCTGTGCCCTCTTGGAGAGGTGCAGCCAACCTGAGGAGACCCGGCATGAAGGATACTGAGGAAATCTAATCCAATCAGCCGAACAGCCCCCCTCTCCAATCCCCTCTTTGCTCCTCCCTGATTAAATTCAACCAGCAGCCAAAAGGCTAGCGGGCCCATTGAGGCAGTTCAGAAAGTTCAGCCTCCAGCACACAGATCAGAGGGGAGGGGGATCTGGAGGAGCAAATAGAAAATATCCAGGACTTCCACCCAAAAATATCTTCAAGTACCTTCTCCTCACCGTTGTTTTTTTTTTTTTTTTGAGGAAGATTAGCCCTGTGCTAACATCTGCCACCAATCCTCCTCTTTTTGCTGAGGAAGACTAGCCCTGAGCTAACATCCGTGCCCATCTTCCTCTACTTTATATGTGGGACGCCGCGGTGCCATGTCTGTACCCGGGATCCGAACCAGTGAACCCTGAGCCACTGAAGCAGAGGGTACACACTTAACTGCTGCACCACCAGCTGGCCCCATCATTTTTTTTTTTCATACAATCTTATATTTCTATTGTGCTTTCCCATGATGTGAACATTCATATACACGATGTAATGTGATTCTTACAGTAACCCTACAGGGTGAGCGGGAATAATATTTATGCTAAATTATGAATAAGGAAACCAAGGTTCAAAAGGGTAAAGGCTGCACATCTGGGACTTCAACACAAGTTTTCTGGGTCCCAGTTCAGGGCTTCTGCCACCACTTCACACTTCAGACAAGAAGGAATCTGGCAGTGACGCTGGTCTCCCCACTCTGGGATCCTGGGAAGCTGTCTCTTCACCCCTCACTACCCACTGTGCAAGCCCCTCAAGCTGCATTCTCTTCTGGAAGAGGCAGCTCCCCTCCTGAGGAGCTCAGCCCTTGCTCAAGGGCACATGCTGTAAAAATTCAGTCTCCTGCTAGAGTCATTTCTTTGGGTTATTCACTGGTTTTCAAACTTTTCAGTGGCCCGGCTACTTAAAGTCTTAATTTGGGGGCTTTGAAGAGGCCAATAAAACTGCAGCTCTTACCCTGTGTTCAGAACCTTTTCAGAAACAGACAAACGAGTCAGACACATGGAGATAAAAGTGTCAGCTTTGATGGGGTGAGGCCAAAGTGGAGGAGCCACAGGTCAGGGCTTACAACCAGACTTTAATACTCATCCCCTGCACCTTCTGGGGAGGCAGGGGTGGCTGCACGTGTGTGTGGGAGGCTGGAGGCTGGTATGCACTGTCTGGTGGGCAGGCTAAGTCCCAGGAGAAGGTGCAGAAGGTGCCAAGCATGCTCAGTGCCTTCCCCAGTGCCCCAGTCAGATGAATCACTCCGTTGGGGAGAATTGAGAGGGGTAAAGCAGGAAGGCAAATGCGCTTCACAATTTTGAAGAAAAAGTGGAAGTTTCTGTTTTATGGAGCTGGGAGAGGGAGAAAATGGCTTCCCCCAGCAATAATGCCCTTTGAGGAACAACTTGCTCTTAGCAGTGTGTAAGAAGGATTGATGTAATTAATTCTGTCACATGATCTAAGCACTGTATTTTTAAAGACTCGACTCTCATTAGCACATTAGGATAGCCTCAGGCCTCAACAGTACTATCACCTCTTTGGAATGCCACTTCTGTTCCCTTTAACTTGGGTAATTTCTGATCACTTTCTACAATGCTCTGGATCAGGGTCTGCTTGAGTATTGAGGACATTCCCATGGTTTCCTTCTGAGAAGAGCTCGGCTTATCAAATCTAGAGCTTCTCTCTCTTTCTTGTCCAGGATTGGAAAGACTATTGGGAAAGTCCTCACAGAGATTTTCTGGGAACTGGATTTCTAAAACAAGTGTCTGTGGGAAAATACTCTCCAGCTGTGAAGGGGGCTCTGTTTCTGCCTATACTTATTTCTCAAGCTCCTTGGGGAAAAGAGAGTATTACAGGTCAAATCCTGTTACATGTAAGCCCGGCTGAACTGTCCAAATACGTGGTGTGGGTTAGAATTTTGCTTCATTGACTATGGCTTGAACTAGTTTGGACATAAGCAGGGCTGTGGAGGGCTCTTGGTAAGATTTTCATTGCACAGGTATTTCTTGTAGAGGAATTTACCTGGTAAACACAGATCTCTTCCAGGTAATGTTTTCATCAGGCTGATTCAGACTGGGGGGCAGGAGTGGGAAAACACTGCGGACACAGTCTGCTGGCTAGTGGTCAAGGCAGAGGAAAGAAAACACAGGCTAAAGTCTGTGTGAACTGTGGATCTGAGTCACGGAGGGAGAGGAAGAAAATAGCATGTGTCATTCTGAAAAAGCTCCTCTTAGGGCAGTTTCTTTTGGCTGTACTGCTGCCTTTCCCCTGGAGACCGTCACAGGGCCGCACTTGGCTCTCCCTGCTGCGTTTTCAGACTTAAAAGGAAACCACCTTTAGGCAAGTTCCCTCTTCCTCCCAAGAAAGAAAATAAAAGGAAATTGAGAGTCCTGGTCTCTGAGGAACCTGGGTTGGGTTTTGAATGAACCCAGGACAGTGCCCTGCCATCAGGGACTGGAAAGTCTAGTCACAACTGCGGCTTGCTCCTCTGGCGCCCCCTTGGGCATGAGAGCGGAACTGTGTTCTTTAAAGTTGCCTAAATCCCCACCATAGCAGTCCCCAGAACTCTCCCAAGGATGTCTCCTTTTCTAGGCCTTGTCTCAGCCTGGAGAACTTCCTGACCAACTTCTGGCCATTCTCAAGGTCTCTCTCTTGAAGTTTTTCTCTGGTCACCCCCTATAGATCCTCCTCAATGTATTAATTTTTCTAAACAATTTCTCTCTTTCCATTTCTGCATGCATCTCTGATCACTAAGCCCAGAAAGATCCTGTTGCAAACTGTGAATCAATCATTTCTGAAATTCATTAAAAAATTTTATAGCACAACCAGAGGACCTATAGCTAGAATATACAACTATGTACTGGGGGTTTGGGGGACAAGAAGAAGAAGAAAGAAGATTGGCAACAGATGTTAGCTCAGGTGCCAATCTTTAAAAAAAATTTTTATAGTTTTATTGAAATATAATTTACATACCATAAAACTCACCCATTGTAAGTGTACAGTCAACGATTTTGAGTAAATTTATAATTATTGTCATAATCTAGATTTAGAACATTTCTAAAACCCCATAAAGTTCCCTCATGTGTATTTGCAGTCAATCCTCAATTTTACCTCCAGTTTCAGGCAACTGCAGTACTGATCTGATTTCTGTCTCTACAGATTTGCCTTTTCTGGTGATACCATGTACGTGGAATCACGCAACACATAGTGTTTTGTACCTGGCTTCTTTCACTTAGCATAATGTTTTTGAGGTTTATCCATGTGGTAGCACGTATCAGTGCTTCGTTCCTTTTTATGGCTGAAAAATAGTCCATTTATAGATATACTACATTTTGTTTATCCATTCATCAGTTGATGAACTTCTGGGCTGTTTCCAGCTTTTCACTATTATGAATAATGCTGCTATGAACATTTCTGTACAAGTCTTTGTGTAAACATATATTTTCATTTCCCTTGGGTAAAAACCTAGTAATGGAATTTCTGGGTCATATGGCAAATTTCTTTAGCTTTTAGAAAAACTAGCAAGTTGTTTTACCATGTGGCTGTTCCATTTTACACTCCTACCAGCAATATATGAAGATTTTCCCACCTCTTCTCTGACACTTGGTATTGTCTGTCCTTTTGATTATAGCCCTGTTGGGTATGTAAGGCTACCTTATTGTGGTTTTAATTTGCATTTCCCTAATGACTAATAATGTCAAACATCTTTTCAGCTGCTTTTTAGCCATTCATATATCCTCTTTGGTGAAATGTGCATTCAAATACTTTCCTCATTTTTTAATTGGATTGTTAGTCTTCTTATTACTAAGAACTTTTTGTATATTTTGGATACAAGTTCTTTATTAGATATAGAATTTGTAAATATATACTTTAAAATACAAAATAAAACTTCTATAGTTTTACATTTAAGTCAAGATTCATTTATTTTTTTTAAAGATTGGCACCTGAGCTAACAACTGTTGCCAATCATCTTTTTTTTTTTTCTGTGCATTTTCTCCCCAAATCCCCCCAGTACATAGTTGTATGTTTTAGTTGTGGGTCCTTCTAGTTGTGGCATGTGGGACACTGCCTCAGCATGGTCTGATGAGTGGTGCCATGTCCGTGCCCAGGATCCGAACCAGCAAAACTCTGGGCCGCCAAAGTAGAGCGTGGGAATTTAACCACTCAGCCACAGAGCCAGCCCCCCAAGATTCATTTTGAATTAATTTTTGTGTATGGTGTGAGGTGAAGGTCTCAGTTAACTTTTTTTGCATATCGATATCAAATTATGCCAGCATCATTTGTTGAAAAGACTGTCCTTTCTCCGTTGAACTGTCTTGGCTACTTCATGGAAAATCAATTGACCATAAATGTAAGATTTTACATATGCCTATCTTTACACCAATACCACACTATCTTTTTTTTTTAAAGATTGGCACCTAACAACTGTTGCCAATCTTCTTTTTTCCTTGCTTTTTTCTCCCCAAATCCCCCCAGTATATAGTTGTATATTTTAGTTGTGGGTCCTTTTAGTTGTGGCATGGGGGATGCCGCCTCAACATGGCCTAATGAGCAGTGACATGTCTGCGCCCAGGATCCGAACCCTGGGCCGTCGAAGTGGAGCATACGAACTTAACCACTTGGCCACGGGGCTGGCCCCAGTACCACACTATCCTGATTACTGTAGGTTTATAGTAAATTTTGAAATTGGCTATTATGAGTCATCTAGCTTCGTTCTTCTTTGTCAAAATTATTTCGGATATTCTATATAGAATTTAGGATCAGATTGGTTGTTAGTGCCAAAAAGGCTGCTGCAGTTTTGCACAGAATCTACAGATCAATTTGGGGAGAATTGCAATCTTAACAATATTGATTCTTTCCAATCCATGAACATGGAATATCCATCCATTCACTTAGATCTTCCACCTATCAACAGACAAAAATTGACAAAATTGAAGGGAGAATTACAGGGCTACAATAGTGGTTGGAGACTTCAATATTCACTTTCAACAATGGATAGGAAATGAGACAGAAGATTAATAATGAAATAGAGGCCTTGAACAACACTATATACCAATTAGACCTAAAAGACAGATACGGAACACTCTATCCAACAACATCAGAACACACATTTTTCTCAAGTGCAGATAGAATATTCTCTGGGATAGAGTATATGTTAGGCCACAACACAAATCTTAATACATTTAAAAAGGTTGAAATCATACATACATGCAAAGTATCTTTTCTGACCACAATGGAATGAAACAAGAAATCAATAACAGGAAGAAAATTGGAAGTGTGTTGGAATTAAAGAACATACTCTTAAACAACCAAGAGGTCAAAGAGAAATCACAAGGGAGATTTGAAAATACCTTGAGATGAATGAAAATGAAAACACAACAGACCAAAACTTACTGGATGCAGCAAAACAGTGCCAAGAGGGAAATTTATAATTGTAAACACATACATTAAAAAAGAAAAAGGATTTCAAATAAATAACCTAACTGTACAGATCAAGGGACTAGAAAAATAAGAGAAAACTAAATCCAAAGCTAACAGAAGCAAGGAAATGATAAAGATTTGAGCAGAGATAAATGCAATGGAGAATAGAAAAACAACACAAAAATCATTCAAACCAAACTTTATTCTTCAAGATGATCAACAAAATTAACAAACCCTTAGCTAGACTGACTAAGAAAAAAAGAGAGAAGACCCAAAAAACTAAAATCAGAAATGATAGAAACGATATTACTACTGATGCCACAGAAACAAGGATTATAAGAGGATACTATGAACAACTGTATGCCAACAAATTGGATAACCCAGAAGAAACAGATAAATTCCTAGTAACATACAATCTACCAAGACCGAATCATGAAGAAATTGTAAATCTGAACAGACTTATAATTAGTAAGAAGACTGAATCAGTAATCACAAACCTCCCAACAAAGAAAAGCCCAGGTCCAGACGGCTTCACTGGTGAATCTACCAAACATTTAAAGAAGAATGAACAGCAATCCTCTTCAAACTCTTCCAAAAAACTGAAGAGTAAGGAACACTTCTGAACTCATTCTATGAAGCTAGGTCAAGGATATGACAAGAAAAGAAAACTACAGACCAATATCCCTTATGAACATTGATGCAAAAATCTTCAATAAAATACTAGCAAACAGAATTCAACAGCACATTAAAAGGATTATACACAATGACCAAGTGGGATTTATTTCTAGAATGTAATGATGATTCAAGATACAAAAATCAATCAATGTAATAGACCACACTAACAGAATGAAGTGAAATAGCTCATTTGGATTTAATATAATTATGAATATGGTTGGAGTCATGACTGTCATTTTGCTATTTGTTCTCTATACGCCACGTGTTTTTTCTGCTTCTCTGTTCCTATTTTACTGCTTTTTGTCATGTTTAAAAAACATTTTTTTGTATACTTAAGCGGTTACTCTAGGAATTACAACATGCACCTTAATTTATCGCAGTCTATTTCAGATTAATAATAACTGAAATAATAATATACCAATAAAATATGTAAATTTTGCCTCAATATAGTTCCATTTACTGTTCCTTCCTTTGGGTTATTGTCATACATATTACATCTATATGTGTTATAAACTCAGCAATACAGTGTTATGACTTATCTCTCACAATCTTTTGTCTTTTAAAGGAGTTCTTAGAAGGAAAGAGAAAATACATATTTCTAGTCTTTTATATTTACCCATATAATGCCATTTTGTGTGCTCTTCATTTCTGTATAAAGTTTGAGTTACCATCTGGTGTCATTTCCTATTAGCATGAAGAAATTTCTTTACCATTTCTTCTAAGGCAAGTCTGCCAGCAACAAATTATTTAATTATCTTGAAATGTCTTTATTTCACTTTCATTTTTTAATAGAAAAGAATACAAATTTACTTAGTATAGGTTTTATCTGACAAAGGAGCCTTCACAAGGAAATGAAGTCCCTCGCTTTCATTTTCACAGGTCAGTTTTGCTGGATATACAATTCTTGATTTTTCAGTTCTTTGAATATATTACCCCACTGCCTCTGGCTGCCATTGTTTCTAGTAAGAAGTCAACTATTAATCAAACTGGTTTTCCCCTTTACTTGATAAATTGTTTTTCTCTTGCTGTTTTGAATATTTTTCTCTTTGTGTGTTTTATCAAATGTGAGAAGTTTTCAGCCATTATTTCTTTAATTATTCTTACTACTCCATTTTCTTTGTCCTCTCTTTCTAGGACTCCCATTACATGTACGTTGTAATGTAATGGTATTCCACAGATACCATTGATGGTACCCCACAGATCTCTGAGGCTCTGTTTATTTTTCTTCATTCTTTTTTGCTTGTAAGATTATATAATTTCTATTGCTCTACCTTCAAGTTCACTGATTATTTCTTCTGCCATCTCAAATTTGCTGTCGAACTTCTCTAGTGAATTTTCAACTATTATACTTTTCAACTTGAGAATTTCCATTTGGTTCTTTTTTTATAGATTGTATATCTTTATTGAGATTATTTACCTGTTAAGTCATTGTTGTCATTTATTCTTTTAATTCTTTAAACATGATTTCCTTTAGTATTTTGAAAATATTTATAATAACTGCTTTGAAATCTTTGTCTGCTAAATCCAACATGTGGGCCGTCACTCAGAAAGAGTTTCTTTTTTTTTGGGGCCGGCTCCGTGGCTGAGTGGTTAAGTTCACGCACTCCACTGCAGCGGCCCAGGGTTCGGATCCTGGGCGCAGACATGGCACCACTCGTCAGGCCACATTGAGGTGGCATCCCACATCCCACAACTAGAAGGACCTGCAACTAAGATATACAACTGTGTACGGGGGGCGGGGGGGGGGGCGCGGTTTGGGGAGATAAAGCAGGGAAAACAAAAAAAAAGAAAGAGTTTCTTTTAACTGCTTTTTTTCCTGAGTATAAGTCAGTATACTTTCCTGCTTCTTTGACACTCTCATAATTTTGTTGCTGAAAGCTGGATATTTTAGATAAAATTCTGTAGCAAATCTGGTTTCTGATTTTTGCCCCCAGTGATAGTTGTTGTTGCTGGTTTTTGTTTGTTTAGTAACACCTGGACTAAATCCATGGATATGTCTCTCTCACATTGTGTGCTCACTGATGTCTCTGGCTTTCTGGGGTCACCCTCATGTCTGGATAGCTTAGTGGTCAGCCAATGATTATTCAGAGGTTCTGCTCACATACCCAGAACCAGTAAGACTTCCATCTTCTGCTATCTATATACGTGGTTTGGGGAGAACTTTCACATTTTAGGCAGTTTTCAAGTCCGCCTTTTACTTTCCAATGGACCCTGTTGTGTCCCTTTTGTGTGCATGTAGCCTCTGGTCAGCCCGGGATGGATGGAGAGCCACTATCTACAGCTGTCTATTTCCTGACCTCTCTGTTACTTTGCTAGCTAGTCCTTGATCCACTGCTTATCTCAATCAGGACTGCAACCTCAGGTTAGCAGATGACACTAGATTTTTACACTTGTTTCCAAATCAAGTGAGTCCCCTCTAGCAGTGAAGCTGTTGGTTATCATGACTTGCTCTACCCCAGTAGATTACAGCACCAGCCAAACTTGGAGTGGGGTGGGCATGGGCAAGCAGCCCCAGGGAGGAATGCCATGACTTCCTCTATTCTTATCTGATGCGTATTACTTTTTCATGAAGTGACACTTCTCAACTTGTTGTGTGCATTTGATTGATTTCTAGAGCACTGAAATGAATGTTTTTGATAATTTTGCTTTATACCTGTTTTCAATAGACAGGATTTGCTGATCTCCTTTCTCCATTATGTGAGAAGTCCTGTCCTGAAATCCAATTTTTTTATTAGATAAAATTATGTTTTATCCATAGAAAACAAGTAGTTTATCAATAGAAAACAAACTAGATTGTTGTTTGGTAAAAAATTTGTTTCATATTTTATGAATGTTTGGGAAATGCTGAGTTAAAATTAAATACGGTTCTTTATTACAGAACTTCACAGGGTCATGAATATGCCAAGATGCACTGAACATCCCTAAGAACAAGGTTGTTAGTAGAATACAAATATGCAGCATTTTCCAATTAATTTAGGAATAGAATATCTTTTACAGTGAATATCTATTAACACTTAAGAAACGTAGTTTGCTAAATGCTGGGACAAATGAACTGCTTAGACTTTGGGTCAAATATAGGGATCAGTTATAGTGGATATGGTCATCAATGGGTACTTCTTTATATTCCTACAGGTTATTGCCAGTACTGGAGAACAAATAAAGAGTGCCCTCCTAGCACCTCTTTCTTCTCGTAATTCTTCTACTGGTTGTGTTTTAATCCCTGACACTCTCAGGTCCCACAAGTCCCATGTCTGAGGCAAATCTATTCTTCTTTTATTTTTTTTTGAGGAAGATTAGCCCTGAGCTAACTACTGCCAATCCTCCTCTTTTTGCTGAGGAAGACTGGCCCTGAGCTAACATCGGTGCCCATCCTCCTCTATTTTATATGTGGGACACCTGCCACAGCATGGCTTGCCAAGCGGTGCCATGTCTGCACTCAGGATCCGAACCGGTGAACCCTGGGCCACAGAAGCGGAAGGTGTGCACTTAATCGCTGCACCACCAGACCAGCCCCCTGAGGCAAATCTATTCTGACAAAGAAGGTAGAATTGGGGCCTGGATGGGCCTCTGAGTTCCTGGTTTCTTTCCTAAAATAGTTTTAATTTTCCTTATGATTATAAAACATATTACCATTTCCAAAAATTCAGTAAATACCAAAAAGTATAAAGAAAAACATACAAAGTAGCCATAATTCCACCATCCTAGGCAACTACCTTTAGTATTTGGGTATTTATGCTTCTGGATATTTTTCCATGCACACCCCTCCTTCCCACCACACTCTTCATATAAGAAATGTAAAATGAGAGCTTATTAAGTGCCAGGCATTGTGCAAATGTCCAGGCACTGGGCAAATGGTGGGAAACACCTGATCTTGCCCTCAAGGAGCACTCAGCCTAGTGAGGGAAAAAGACATTAAATAAATCAGGCAAATAATTTTATATTTATAAATTGTGATAGATGTGAAATTGATAGGCACTTTGTCAAAGATGGACTCAGACCACACATACATATGCTTTATAATTGTTTCCTTCACTTACATCAATGTATCATGAATATCTTTCCATGACAACAACTAGAGATTCTGTGCTAGAATTGAGAATAGGAAAAACATGCTTCTACTCCTGAGCGTTCAGTTCTAATGGGAGAGAGACATACAAATAGATCATTTCAATTCAATTTTAGTAGAGGTGGTATAAGGTACAAACATGGGGCAGGGAAGGCTCCACAGAGGAAGTGATGCCTGAGATCTGTTTTAAAGGATGAATAGGAATTTTCCAGTTAAGTAAGAGTGGGAGAATATTCCAGGCAATCAGCATGTGCAAAAACACAAGGAGTTAAAAGTGTGGCAAGTTTAGGGGACTACTGGTAGCTCAATATTGCTAAAACAAAAAAAATGTGAGCCCAAGTCTAGTAGGAAAAGAGGAAAAGAGGTGGGCAATACGAAAGTTATTAAGGGCTCGATCCCCTGGTAAGGAGTATGTGCTTTTTTTGGGGGGGGAGGGTAAGGAAGATTGGCCCTGAGCCAACATCTGTTGCCAACCTTCATCTTTTTTTTTCCCTCTCCACAAAGCTCCAGCACATAGTTGTATGTCCTAGTTGTAAGTCATTCTAGTTCTTCTATGTAGGATGCTGCCACAGCATGGCTTGATGAGCAGCGTGTAGGTCCGCGCCCAGGATCCAAACTAGTGAAGCCTGGGCTGCCGAAGTGGACAGTGTGAACTTGACCACTCGGCCACAGGAGTTTGCATTTTATCCATTGGGATATTTTGATCTGAGAATGACAAGGTCAGACTTCTGACAGAGAAAGCTCTCTCTGAATGGCTGGCCAAAAAGAGAAGAAATTGGTGATGGTGGGTGACTAATTAGAAAATTTTTGTAATAAGGACAGAGATGAGGTACTAAAGCAAGGTGGCGGCAGGGGGAAATGGAGCAATGGGGGTGGCTTAAGCACGTTATTAGGGAAGGGAAGCAGGGAAAATACTGCCAAATGTTAGACCCAAAGAGCAAGGGGCTGGAGAAAGTTAAATGGAGCTTAGAAGTTGAGGGGGTTGGGAACAGGATGGATGACTCGGAGCCTAGGGGAGAATATGGCTGAGGATAGAGGGTGAGAACTGGGGCCACGCGTATGTGTGTGTCCTGGAAATCCCCTTTCAGGTGGTTCCCAGGCACATTCCTGGGACAGCACAGCAACCTTGGAGTCAGTGAGCATAAACCACTGTGGTGCATCCTGGCCGCATCAACTGAGGGCAGAAATTTTCAGAAAAATGTTACATGAAAACATGATTCCCTAGAGAGATATCCTGAAAAGAAGTGGGCTGAATTCTCTGTGAAGTGGGGGTGGAATCTAAGGCTGTCAAAGTGAAAGCCAATGTTTATGTATAAAATATTTCTGAAGAAACACATCATAGCAGTTGCTTCTAGGGAGGGGAAGTGGGGGGCTGGGGGAGGGGAAGGGAGGAAGACTTTCTCAGTATAACTTTTTGTACATTTTGAATTTTGAATAAAGTGAATTTAACATCTATTCAAAATAAAAGTTTTTTTAAAGAAAGCTGAAGAAATGCACTGAAGAAAAACATTTATTACTCTTTCGCACATCTACATACATTTCCTAGCGAGACAGCTCTGCTTAGAAAGTTTGTGGTGGGGCTGCTGCTATTCTGTGGGGAATAAACTAGTTTGCCCCCCTGCTGTCCTAGGACCACTGCACCTTCTTAAAATGTACTGAGTCACTTCTCTGCCCTATTTTCAGCTCAATGAGAGCCACCTTCCCCTCCGACCAGAAGAAGAGTCAGAGGAAATCCAGCTCCAGAGGGTTTAATTTAATAGCTTCAATCCCTGTGATAGTATGTCATTCTGAGTGAAATTACCTGGGACAGAGGTGAAGATGAGAAAAGGAGAAAGAAGAGCCCATATTTATGGAAAAAATGGACAGTCTAAAATTATAGGCCTAAAAGAGAACATCCACATCTCCTTCATTGCAGGGCAGGACTTGGAGCAGAGTCTCAGAACGGGGAAGCCACAGGCACCCACTTCATTGGCAACACCATGAAGGCATGGGGAAACATTCCAGGCTCAAAGTCTAGACTTAGGGCTCCAATTTCACTTCTGCTCCTAAGGTTGTGTGACCTTGGTCAAGTGGCTTCCACAGTCTAAGTTTCAGTATCCTTTTCTACAAAATTAGGTGATTGGATGTGTGGATGACCTCCAAATTTTCTTTCAGTTCTCACATCCTATAATTTGAAATCTTAACAAGAAGCTAAGAATTCTGTAGCTTTTCCTACCAGACCCTTCACTTCTGGGCTTTTGACATTAGTTTCTTAGCTGTGTTTTCAATTTTTAGCTTTTGTTTTTGTTTTTTCTCCCCCTGCTTTTTCTCCCCAAATCCCTCCAGTACATAGTTGTATATTTTAGTTGTGGGTCCCTCTAGTTGTGGCATGTGGGATGCTGCCTCAACATGGCCTGATGAGCGGTGCCATGTCCGCGCCCAGGATCCAAACCAGCGAAACCCTGGGCCGCCGGGGTGGAGAGCATGAACTTAACCACTGGGCCACGGGGATGGCCCCTCAATTTTTAGCTTTTTGAGGTGGAAGTCAGAGGAGGAATGGCAGGAATTGGTGGGGATTCAACGATCTTTGTGCCTGGGTCACAGGGTAGGAAGCTCTGGAAGTTGTTCCAGCAACTTCTTCATCATCTGGTCAGTTGGAGATAATTCTTTTTTCCAAATGTTTCTCTTTTCTAAGAACTCTCTGTCTTCCCTTGCAACCTCTCACCTTATCCCTAAACTCTTTTGCTATTCACTGGCTTATACTCATACATCGATTGATGTGACTGAATGATAAATATAACGATTACTTCAATAAATAATTGAGCACCTACTACATACCAGATAAGCAGTTTTCAAATGTTTTGGTCTCAGGACTCCTTTACATGCTTAAAAATTGAGGACCCCCAAAAGCTTTTGTTTATATGGGTTATATCTATAATATCTACTTGAGTAGAAAGTAAAACTGAGAAAATTTTAAGCTATTAATTCATTTTAAAATAGCAATAATAAACCCATTATATGTTAACAACATTAAGAAAAATGAAAAACAGCTATATATTCAAAACAAAAAAAATCAGTGAGAGGAGTGGCATTGTTTTACCGTTTTGCAAATCTCTTCACTGTCAGGCTTAATATAAGACAGCTGGATTCTCATGTCTGGATCTGCATTTAATCTGTTGCTTTGGGGTTTGTGTTAGTTTCCCGGGGCTGCTGTAAAAAATTGCCACAAACTTGGCTTAAAACAATGGAAATGTATTCCCGTAGGGTTGTGGAGGCCAGAACTTCAACAACAGTTTCACTGGGTGGAAATCAAGGTGTGGGCAGGTTAGTGCTCCCTCTGGAGGCTCCGGAGGAAAATTCATTTCCGGCCTCTTCCAGCTTCTGGTGGCTCCTGGCATTCCTTAATTTTGTGAGTGCATCATTCCAATCTCTGCCTCAACCTCTCTTCTTTTGTTTTGCGGTGGTTAATCTCCTTCTGCCTCTCTCTTAGAAGGACATTTGTGATGGCATCTGGGGCCCACCAGGATAATCCGGGATAATCTCTTTATCTCAAGATACTTAACTTAATCACATCTGCACAAGTTTTACCGCACAAGGCAACATTCACAAATTCCAAGGACTAGGATGTGGACACATCCTCGGCAGCCATTATCAGCCTATCACAGAGTTGTTATTTTGTTTGAAGTTTATGAAGAAAACCTGGTCTCACACAGATATATAATTCAGGGGAAAAAAGAGAGTATTTTAATAGCCTTTTCAAATAACTGGATATTCTTCTTTGATACAACATCAAAACTCAACAAGAAGTAGTTTCTTAAAGGTTTGTTGCAAGGTGGAATTTGAAAACAGTGAACTTTTTCTATCGGGTTACATTAAAATCATTGGTCTAGGGGCCGGGCCCGTGGCCAAGTGGTTAAGTTCGCCCGCTCCACTTCGGCGGACCAGGGTTTCGCCAGTTCGGATCCTGGGCATGGACATGGCATGGCTCATCAGGCCATGCTGAGGCGGCGTCCCACATGCCACAACTGGTGGGACCTACAACTAAAATATACGACTATGTATGGGGGAGATTTGGGGAGAAAAAGCAAAAAAAGAGATGGGCAACATTTGTTAGCTCAGGTGCCAGGCTTTAAGAAAAAAGAAAATCATTGGTTTATATGCACTTTAAATGGATCTTTAGTCTGTACATAATTTTATAACGTCATGCATTGATCATTTGGAAAATATTGGTTCTCTGAGTTATATATATCTTCCAAATGTTGACACCTTTAATTATACAATACAAAAATAGGAGATTCATTAATGTCACCACCAATCTTATCAGAACAGTCCTTATATATTGGGAAATTATCAAATTCCTGGTGGCAGATACACATTTTTCAAAATTTTAATTTTGAAAGCTTGGCAACAAATACTGTCAGTTATTTTCCTGGATGTGACAAACTCATTGTTCATTTTCAAGAAAACCACAGCTTGTTAATCATTATTTCAATAGAAAATTGTGTTCCGTGAAGAAAAGCGGCTGGTTCAGCTTTCAAGTCAAACAATTGCACAAACGAGAAACCTGGGTTGCGCATCAGACCTGCTTTATGTGTACTTCCCGCTTAGCCACACACAGTATTTACAGGAAATGTTCACAAGCGTTGTGATTTAATCAAATTAAGAATCCTTACTGCTTCATTAAAGATATCCTTAGGTGAAACTGGCTTTTTTTCTCTTTTTTAAAATGTGAGCGTGTGTTGGTGAAGAGTACAGTCTGGAGTCTCGGCCTTGATTTATACCAAGATGCCAGCAGCTTTGGCCAGCAGTGCTTTTATATCATAGTGCAGGTATCAGCACAGTTGTTCCAGGATAAACTACGAGATGAAAAAAACTGTTCAACACTTGATTTCAGCACTACTTGTGTTTACTGCCAAGCATTTGTAGAAAAGATCTTCAAGTATTTGTCGGTGCTGACACTGGATCAATACAAGCAAAGCAACAAGTCTAGCTACATCTGTAATTACATAATTTTTGTCCATCTTAAAGCCAGTATAATTCTGCAGATGAGACATCAACTCAGTCTTATGTTTGCAGCTAAATTTCTATTTTGGTGAGTGACTACATCTTTGGAGAGCAGCACTGCCATGATTTCTTTGACTGATTTTTCATCTAGCAGGCACAGTAATGCACAGGCTTTATTAGTCTCTCAGCTATCATATGCTCTCTTCAGCCAGTGCAACACAATAACTTAACCTGTAAGATGCTTCAGTGGGTTTTTCATTTCTAGTTTGAAAAGTGGTAAGAAAAAAGCTTTGGCTTTTAAAGCGTTTATCATGTTTAAAATATTTAATTTCCTTTCCTTTAAACTCTGAATGATTGGTCTCAAAATGATGCCTCAACTTAACTGGCACCAAAATAGTATCTGAAAATGTTCTGTTGACTAAGACAAAATAAGCTAAATTATTAACATCTCTAAACCCAAAGAAAAAATGAAGTTTTGGGCATAATTTCCATTTTTTTTTGGTGAGGAAGATTGGCCCTGAGCTAACATCCATGCCAATCTTCTTCTATTTTGTATGTGAGACACTGGCACAGCACAGCTTGATAAGCTGTGTGTAGGTCCAGCCCAGATCTGAAACCACCAACCCAGGCCAATGAACTGGAGCTCAAGAACTTAACCACTATGCCACCGGGTCAGGCCCATACTTTCCTTTCTTGTTTACAGTTTCACCCAGACTCTTCTCTTTACCTGAGTCAGAGAAGCCTCTGATATTGACCTCAACATCTTTTTCAGCATCTTTAGATACGAGAAGGTTAGGAAAGCAAGTCTTCTAATCTTCCTTTTGTAAGCCAATGAAAGATCCTAAAAATTAAAAAAAAAATATATCAACAAAATTTTCTTTTAGAATAAAATATTACATTTTAAAAGAATAAAAGTTATAGATAAAATTTAAATACTTACAACAGTTTTCAATAAATTAAAAAATTCTTGCAAAACAAGTCAACAAAGTGAGCTTTTTTCTTATGTTTCTGCATAGGTCCAAGGACAATTTAGGGATTTCAAAAAAACGTGTATTGTATAATTAATGAGGTTACAGAGAATAGGGACAAGTGAAGATAGCTTGTAAGAACACACTAGAAGTACGGAAGACAAGCTGAGAATCTCTGACAACGTGTATATTTATACTCTAGACCTTAGAAAGTTCTAGAAAACACAACAGTACCCAAGCATACATTTCACTAACCAATAGGGCGATTGTAAATCATCTATTCTCTTGAAAACTTCTCTGTGCACTCCCGAGAGGATGAGCGCAAAAACAGCAAATAACGTTAAGTAATATTACGAATATAGTTTTGACTTTGTGGATCCCCTGGAAGGGTCCGGGACCCTCGGAAGTCACCAGACCACATTTTGAGAACCACCGTATGTACTAGATTCTGTTCTAGGTCGAAGTTGGGGTAATAGCAACGTTAATAAGGGTCTCCATAGGGAGATAAATATTTATGTAGCAGCAACTGCGATCAGTTCTAAAATGGAAAAGAAGCGAGCGTAGTGAGAGGGTAGGCCAGGGAGACCTATCCTTATTTGCCGGGCCAGGGACGTCCGCTCCAGGAAGGTGACCTTTAAACTGCGACCTGCTGAGCAGGAGTCGGCCGGGGGCAGGGGGTTGCCCGCCCGACCGCTTCTCTTTCCCGGCTGCCTCCCCAAATCCCAAGATGACAGGAGTGGATGGGAAGCGACAGTGGCCACGAGTCCCCCGTACGCGGCGGGCTCTGAACCTGGTTGGATGACTCCGCAGGACAGAATCAACACCACCAGAGTCCCCAGCACCGCCAGGGCGAGGGCCCCGCGTCGACCCCACCCCTCGGGGTGCGGTGGAAGGAGGCGGGCGGATTGCTCGGCTACAGGGAAATGGAGACCTTCGGGGACGAAGTCTAAGAAGGACGGGCCCGAGCGGCTACCTTAGGAGGACCACGAGACGCCCGAGATCCCAGGGTTGCCATCGAAACGGGAGCGTCGGTCCTTCTATTGGTCCACAGGAGGCCAACCTCTGCGAGCAGGCCTGGCGCGCTGCCTTTCTGCCGCGGACTCTCGCGCCCTCCGGCGGCCTCTCTCGAGAACGACGCTGTGTTTGTCCAGCGGGACGCGAATAAAGATTTATTCTTCAAACAAACAGGAAGTGCCTACGGAGGCCGGGCGGGCGGCTGGGCAGGGGCCGGGCATGAAGCCGGGCGGCGACCGGAGGACGGGCGGCGGCGGCGATGAGCGACATAGTGGAGAAGACGCTGACGGCGCTGCCCGGCCTCTTCCTGCAGAACCAGTCGGGTGGCGCCCCGGCGGCCGCCAAGGCGTCCTTCTCCTCGCGGCTGGGCAGCCTCGTCCGCGGCATCACCGCGCTCACCTCCAAGCACGTAGGTGCCCGCCGAGCTGGGAGGTCGGGGGCGCCCGGGGGAGGCCCCCGCGCTGGGAGGCCCTGGTCGGGCGGCCAGCCTCCGGGATGGGCCCTCCGGCGGGGTCAGGGACAGCGTGTGTGTCTGTCTGTCCTTGAGTCTGTTTGCAAGCTTCACTTTCCTGCCCGGACTGACAACTGGGAGGCCGGGTTTCCACAGTTGACCCTGACCTGACTCATTATCATCTAGGGGCAAATCTCTAATCTTTGAGTCTCCAGGTGTTTCCTGAACGTTGAAGTGCAAGAGTACCAATACATATTTCATAGGTTGTTTTGACGATTAGATGAGACTTCCAGCGTGTGAAAACACCAAGTGAACGTGTCAGCATTTTTCACCTTCTACGAAGTTTCTTTCCCTGCTCAAGTTCTTTCTCTCCCCCAGTTCTTTCGACTTCTAGAGGTCACACACCGGAACAGACTCTGCCATACCAATATGTTTGGGGAGCTTGAGGTTCTTAGGTTAGACCAACGGGCTGGGCAAAGAAAAAGCATTAATTTTTCCAAAATGTAAAATTTGCTGAGTAAGTCGCTGTCTCAGAGGGGCTTCGAAAATGAGCAGTTGAAATAGAAGTTATTAAGTTCCCACAGACTTTTGGTAGTTGCATGAGTTGTGTAAGAACCTGATTCAAAGCTTCAAGGAGTTTCTATTTTAGAAAAAGATGGTGTGTTTTGTCATAATTTGTTCAAAAGATATTTATGGAAGAGGTTATGTGTTACACCCTGAGGAAATAGAATGAAACATTTTCTTTTCCCAAGGAATTGATCATTCATGTTGGGCTTAAAACAAGTCTAAGCAGTATGCAATGAAATCTAACTGCCAGGAGAGAAGAAAAGATGGAGTGGGTTTTTCTTCAGCATGCTCTGAGGGTTTAAAATGTGCTTTTAAAACTGAAATAGGATGCTGTACTGCAGAGGGTCTGCTTTACATTCAGAAATCATTATTTGTGGACTAAATATTGTTTGTCTTTTCTTTTTTTTAAAGATTGGCACCTGAGTGAACATCTGTTGCCAATCATTTTTTTTCTTTCTCCTTCTTTTCCCCAAAGCCCCCCAGTACACAGTTGTGTATTTTTTAGTTGTGGGTCCTTCTACTTGTGGCATGTGGGACGCCGCCTCAGTGTGACCTGATGAGCAGTGCCATGTCTGCACCCAGGATCCGAACCGGTGAAACCCTGGGCTGCCGAAGTGAATCATGCGAAGTGAGGGAAAGGATTTGAGGAAAAAGAAGAAAAGGATAGGGAAGAATATGGTTTAAGGGAAAAAGATGGATTTCTGTTTCTGCCTTCTTACCGTATTTCTCTATTCCATGAAGACATTTTACTTTTTTTTTTTTTTTTTGAGGAAGATTAGTCCTGAGCTAACTACTGCCAGTCCTCCTCTTTTTGCTGAGGAAGACTGGCCCTGAGCTAACATCCGTACCCATCTTCCTCTACTTTATACGTGGGACACCTACCATAGCATGGCTTTTGCCAAGCAGTGCCATGTCCGCACCCGGGATCTGAACCGGTGAACCCCGGGCTGCCGAGAAGTGGAACGTGTGAACTTAACTGCTGCACCACTGGGCCAGCCCTGGAAGACGTTTTACTGTTAAGGGGAAAGTGTGAGAACATTATCCTGGACTAGTACATGAAGAATTTCTTTTCTGCTTTCTCTTTACCATTAATTTTTAAAAAAATTTTCTGCTAAACTGTCCTTTAGGGGACAGTAACAGTGAACAAAAGAGGAATGGTGGGTTAGCCTGGAAATATTTATTCTTTCCAGGAATGATTCTGAGGGTTGGAGAAATGCCTTTAGGCAAATCTTAAGCACATAATTTTTATAACTCTCCTTTAGAATATGGTTTCTTTTTTTATTGAAAGTATTATAAATTATATTTTTCCTTTAGAAAATGATTCTACAGTTTAAAAAGATAGCTATTCATGCATTTAAATATTTTCACTTTTTCAGGAGGAAGAGAAATTAATCCAGCAAGAATTGAGTAATCTGAAAGCAACTGTTTCCGCTCCTACTACGACACTGGTAAGGTTGCATAGTCAGTGTCAGCACGTTTGAATTTGAAATCTGATCCACTGTGGACTTGATAGTGGCATCTAATTGATCAGTTGCTAAAATCTGATTTATCGTAGTCAAATCCGTTATGGATGGTAGCAAGTCAGACATTAACTTTAGCCTTTAGTTATTGACTGGCTGCACCAGAGTAAGAGTTGCTCGACTGATGTCACTGCCAACGTGACGATAATTACATAAATGTGGCAATCCTCCCGGGACTTCACTGCTGATATTTTTGTTTTAATGTTGTGCACTGAGAAAAGGTTAGAATATATCATTTAAAATAATGTTTTTGGACCAGAATTGACATATTGTAGATCTCTTGTTTTACTATTATAGGTTGGCTGACAGGTTTGAAAATGATTTTCTTGCTGTAAAACGGAGTATATTGCACAACAGTTAAATCAAGATCCAGTGTTAAAAAAATTTGGTTCCATATCATTTGATTTTTCAAACTGCATTCATTCAGCAACTATTTAATGAGCGGCCACTACATGCAGGCCGCTCTGAGACCATCCCTGCCTAGTTAAAGACCTCCTTTTGTTTTGTTTTGTTTTTTAATTTTCTTGTGGTTTCATATAATGAGGTTTTCCCAAGCCACATTTATTCAGCAAATATTTAGTGAGTGCCTTCTGTGTGTAAGTCACTGTGGGAATGTATTTCTAATAAAAATATTGGGGTGATGATTTTGCATGAGCACATGATCATGTATGTGAATAAACTTGTAAAGTCTGAGAAAATGTGTATATTTCCTTTTATGACATTAGTAATATGTGGGCAAATGAAACTCAAAACATGATTAACCTGATATATCCATGTGTATATATGTACATATGTGTGTGTGTATAGATATGTATGTGTGTGTATTTATAAAATCACTGTCTGTCATTATACTTGATAGAAATGTTAAACAGAAATGGTTTCTGTCTTTGTACTTTCCATTTTCTATAATTGGCATCAGTAAATATAATTTTTCTTGCTACCAGGCATAAACCTGGTGTGGACAGAGCTAAGATAAATAGGTAGAAGTTAGGGAGCCAGAGTTGGGAAGGAAGATTTTCTAATAGTTATGGCTACCCAGCTCTGGGCATACTTTACAGAGTAGTCCGTCCCCGAGGTGGTCATGGAGAGGTTGGGTGACATTCGTTAGAGATATTGTAAAGCAAATTCCTGCTTGGGAAAGGCACTTTCTTCTCCAAAAATAAGAGAATAATAGTGTATGCAATATAATTTTACTTAAAGTTCATAATGACTTTTGAAAAACGCTGAGATAAAATGTTATAAAACCAGAATTGATAATTAATGGCTTAAATGAAGTCTTTTGTTTTAATTGATGCAGAAACCTTTGAAG
The DNA here is from genome assembly GCF_041296235.1 of Equus asinus. Taxonomy (NCBI): domain Eukaryota; kingdom Metazoa; phylum Chordata; class Mammalia; order Perissodactyla; family Equidae; genus Equus; species Equus asinus. The sequence goes on along the minus strand of NC_091791.1, from coordinate 146,515,715 downwards.
AGGGACTTCCACTATCTTTTAAGCTTGTTTTCTCAGTATTTAGTAGTCTTAATTAATGTGCTAATGAATTAACTATGGTTACTGTAATCACAAGTGACCTGAATTAAATTTTATTCCCCTAAGATTTTCTTATGATTTCTTTTTTTTTTTTTAAGATTTTATTTTTCTTTTTTCTCCCCAAAGCCCCCCAGTACATAGTTGTATATTCTAGTTGTAGGTCCTCCTAGTTGTGGCATGTAGGACGCCGCTTCAGCGTGGCCTGATGAGCGGTGCCATGTCTGCGCCCAGGACTGGAACCGGCGAAAACCTGGGCCGCTGAAGCAGAGCACGAGAACTTAACCACTCAGCCACGGGGCCGGCCCCGATCTTACGGTTTCTTTTTAAACTCTTCATGTTTACACACACACACACACACACACACACACACACGTATATATGTGTGTATATACATAAATGGAATATATATATGAATAAAATGTTGAACATTATTATCCTTACTTTAAAACATTTTATTTTGCTGTTTTCTAAGCATTTTGTGATTTAGTAATCCTGTAATGTACTAACCCTAACCAATTTTTAGATGTTAACATAGTCTGTGAGCTTTTCTTATTTTGAAACACATTTTATTTATATTTTTAATTTCAGATGAAAATTTGCTGTAAATATTGAGAATGCAAATATTATCATACTAATAAAACAAATTTATAGAATCTCCTAAAACAACTTACTAGCTTGTGTTGTAAATATTAAAAGACCCAGTTAAAAAGTTAAATATTGAAATGGCTATACCATTAATGAAGTCGTGCCCTTCAGTTCATGTAATTGTGAGGATTGTTGAAAAGAATTCCTATAAAGCAAACTTTTGCATATTATATAGAACATAATAATTCTGAAGAAAGTCCAGGTGCAATTTAGTTTTTAAATGTGAAAAATATTTTTGTTATAGAAATTACTACGGACCTGTGGGGAATTTTATGGATGTTTTCATTTGACAAATGTATATTACAATGATGTGCTGCATTCTAGAAGCCAATCAGATTACTATAGGTGAAATTTTTTATGAGGAGCATGTGTCTCATGTTATAACCAAATTTTACACAGGGGCACCTAGAATTAGAAATAACTACAGTTGGGGGCTGGCCCCGTGGCCTGGTGGTTAAGTTCAGCATGCTTCACTTCAGTGGCCTGGGTTTGGGTTCAGTTTCAGTTGCGGACCTATAACCTATACCACTTGTTGGTGGCCATGCTGTGGCAGCGACCCACTTACAAAATAGAGGAAGATTGTCAAAGATGTTAGCTCAGGGCGAATCTTCCTCAGCAAAAAAAAAAAAAAAAAAAAAAACCCGCTACAGTTGATTTATTTTATAGTGTTGTCACTAAAAAAATATTGAAATAATTTTACTAAAATGAGTATTGTTGGTAGTTAAGTTTGGGAGCAACTTTTATTTATAAAGTCTGACTTTGGATGATTAATTTATAATATATATGTTATCTCTTCAGTGCCAGGATTAAAGGATTCCCCTGTTACATGATTACAACATAATAAAAAAAATCAGAACATTCTGTTTGTCTATACAGTTACTGGATATTTTGCTTTTCAGAAAATGATGAAGGAATGTATGGTGAGACTTATATATTGTGAAATGCTTGGATATGATGCTTCCTTTGGCTATATACATGCAATCAAGTTGGCACAACAAGGAAATCTTTTAGAAAAAAGAGTAGGTATGTATGTATTTAAGACTTTTATACTTAAAGTTGTTCTTAAAGTTTCAGCTACTATCTAGAATGAATGATGCCAGGTAATTAGTATGTTTTTAGAATATTGCCTTGTAATTTCCAAAGCTTTAAAAAATAACACTTCAAAAACTCAAAGCCTGTAAATGAAATCAATTTTCCTAATCCGTACCATTTTGGAGTTATAAAGAAGATTAAAAATCACTGCCTGATCTTTTGATGGTGGTTTGATGCCTGTATATAGTTGTCAAAACTTGTTAAACTATACACTTAAAATGGGTGAATCTTCTTGTATATAAATTATACCTCAGTAAAGCTGATTTTAATAAGTCTGTCTGACCTCATCAGTTTAATGATCGGAAACGTTTCTTAGTAGAATAAAACTGAAATTGACTTAAATAATTTTAAATTTCCTGTTGTCAGTTTCACAAATGTTAGCTATGAGGATTAGAGGTTTCTTTTTAAAAATGTTATCTCTGTAATCAAGCTTTAGGGCTATTAGGAAGAATCCTTTCAAGGACCTAAATATTTCTATTCATATAGGTTCAGCTTTATATCAGAGTTCCAAGGAGGAAGCTCTTTAGAATAATAGAGTAGAACATATTCTTTATTCAGAGGGGTTGATAGTGTCATGTTGTCAAGGACCAGCATTCGTCACAAGTTATATTGACCTGTGCTTTCAGATGATGTGGTGGGGTGGGGGATGTCTTTGGTAAAGATTCGGAGACTGTATGCACACAGTATTCCACTTGTTAAACCTCACTCCACCCAAAATACTCTTCTATCTTGTAGATTTGTTGTATTTTTTCCTCCAAGAAGAATATCCTCTGGTATCCTGTCTCTCCCTTTCCGTATTCCAAATCAACTTTTAACTCTTCTGTGATCACTCGGGTGGCTCCTCCCATCTGTTATCTTATGGTGTTGTCTTTGCATATACTAATGTCTTAGCTCCTGAACCAATTCTAAGATCACTAAAGGCTGGAAATTTTGGAAACAATAGGTACTCAATAAATATTAGATGGTTAGTGGGGTAGTTATTTTGTACAACTATTGCTACATTCTGCTTCTTAGACTTTCTTGTAATTTTTTTCATTTTCAATGTAGTTTTATTTTTAAAATATGTAAAGTGTTATTGGTTCAAAAGTTAGGGCCTTAAGCAAAGATGAAATCAGAGAAGTCTCACTTTCGTCCCTAGCCCCTCTACCCAGTTTGTCCGTTACGCCCATAGGAACTATTTTCCTTAGTTTTTGGTTACTCTTTCCATTGTTTCTTGTTGAAAAAACAAGCAAATGCATGGATACACACTCACACATTCCCACTTATACAAAAAATAGCATGCTATATAGATTATTCTACACCTTGTTTTGACATCTTCATACTTTTATCCAGTTGCAAAGTTTTTGTTGGGTGGATGGATGTACCAGTCTTTTCAACCAGGTCAAACCAGGCTTAGAGGCCCTCAGGTTCCTCTTTCTGAGGAAGATTCACCCTGAGCTAACATCTGTGCCAGTCTTCCTCCATTTTGTATGTGGGTCACTGCTTCTGTGTGGTTCCGTACGAGTGGTGTAGGTCCGTGCCCGGGATCTGAACCCAGGCTGCTGAAGTGGAGCATGCTGAACTTAATCACTACGTCATGGAGCTGGCCCCATGGCATTTGGGTTGTTTTTCATTTTTTGCTCTTATAAATAATGTTGCAATGAATAACCTTGTACATGTATTATTAGTAGGTAGGGTGGCTTATCTTAAAGAAGACCTCACAGTCATTTTTATTGAAATTTATCATCTTCCTTAGGAAAATACTGTATTGCCAACTAGAGAGAGAGAGATCTGCAGCTATCAGATATTCTTTATATGTGCTAATGAGCGGAAGTTGTTTTTTGAGACAGCATTTAAGCCTTTTATGTGTCTCTACTCTGATACTATTGCTTCATCCACTCTCCTGAGATTTCTAAGGCTAGCTTTGGTGCTTTCTCTGATGGAGAATATCTTCTTATTTTTTATGTGAATATTGTTGAATAAATAAATTTCAGTACCCATTAATTCAGGCATTATGTTAGGTGCTTTATCTTGTGAGATAGTATTTCATTTTACAGAGGAGAAAGCTGAGGTTTAGAAAGGTCAAGTAACTTGTCCAGGGTCACAGAGCTAATAAGTGGTGGAGCCAGAATATGAAGCCAAGTTTCTATGAGTCAAAGCCTGTGTTCTTATTCTATACTTCACTCTTAGTCATATCAAATATACTCGATAATCATAGTTGTTACTCTTTGTTTTCCTGAAACCTTTTTCATTTTTTGAGTCACAGAATATCTTTTTCTGTTTCCTGATTGTCAAAACAGCATAGTCTCTGTAACAGATAGATTAAGGTTTCATTGAGATGGTCTTGGATTAGTTTGTTGATCTTGTACCTTGATATTTGTGATTTGGTTGTGGGTGATACCTTAGCTGAGCAAATGAGTTTTCAGCATTCTGAGAAGACCTAATCTCTGCTTTAAATGCTCTCTAGAGTTTTTCTCATCTGTTTCTTGGCTCCGGTTAGTTCTTTTTTCTCTCTCACAATTGTGGGAGTAATAGCTCTGCTCCTCTGACCTTCAGTGAAGATGTTGCAGTGGGTCACGCTGCTACTTCTTGGTTGTGAGAATAGGAAGTTTCTAACAGTTTTCCCCTGTTTCCCAAAAGACACAGACAGTATGGATGCTGGGTAATGATGGGGATAGTGAACATTAGAATCCCTAATAAAAAGGCTGAAAGAATTGAGGAGAATGAAGAACAATGAGCATGGGAGTCAGGGAATAGAGCCTCAAAGTAGACTGTGTGGAGAGACGTTACAGCATGGGGGTTAGGAACAAGCTAACTGCTGACTGGGTTTGAGTCCTGGCTCCACCATGTAATAGCTATAGACTTTGGGCAGTTACCCTTTTGGGAGCCTCATTATTATATTGGGAATGATAATAATACCTACCTCATAGGGTTGTGAGGATTAAACAAGGTGAGGCTTGTAACGTACTTGACCCATCCTAACTGTCTAACAAATGTTATCAATATGAAGGGTGACAGGAAAATGAAATGGAGCTTCTAAATTCCTTGCACATGGCATTTGTCACAGTATTAAGGTATTTTCTCACTTCTAAGATGTACTTTTTTGTGTTTTAATATTACTGAAATAAAAATGCTTAAGGTCAGTGAGTACATTTGATATGGTAGACAGTGTTTCTTTCTTCAGTAACTATTCATTCAATAGTACGTCTTCAAATAGAGAAAATAAGGTATTATTTATGGCTGAATATATGATTTACATTATATGGGTTGGTATTAGGTAGTGCATTCAGTAATACAAATAGCCAGTAACTCACTGTTAACTGTAGTAGCTATTAGTTTTTGAGTAATTATATGTTTAGCTACAGGATAGAAAATGTTTTGATTGATTGTGTAGAGATTTGCACAGGAGATAGAAGGCATATATTCCTAATGTCATTTACAGAACTTTTAAGCTGGTACACATAGCTTCTTTTCCATTTCAGGTATGTCCTGGGAAATACATAATTCTGAAAGATTTCAGGAGGAAGATGACCTGGAATCTTACTTACTGAAGTTTTTGAACCTCCTGTTTTGCAATTTGTTTTTATATTTACCTGTAACTGGTATTTTTGACCCTTGAATTTTGGAATATGTTATTGCTTTGTTTAACTTCTCAGGAAAAGTTAATTTTTGGCAGGTAATAATAAGAGTTTTTCCCTCCAATTTTATAGGTTATTTGGCTGTTTCTTTATTTCTCCATGAAAATCATGAGCTGTTGCTTCTCCTGGTGAATACAGTTGTAAAGGTACTGTATTGTGTGTTGGTTAATATGAAGTCTTAAATTATTCCTGCAAGCATCTGACATTTCTCCTTAATCCTATTGAATTAGACATTTTTGGAAGAAGGTAGGCTTACAGAATGGGCTTAGAATGGTCTTTTAGATCAGTTTCTCCATCTGTAAAGTGAGGATAAGAAGAGAACTTAACCAAGTTGTGAGGTTTAAATGAAACACTGTGTAAAGTAGTAGTTGTTGCTGCTGCTGTTATCACTGTTTGATTAAAAAAAGCAGAGTTGGAATTATAACTGAGATCTCCAGACTCCTAGTCAGGTACACTTTCCAGGCTGTTGTCTTTTTCTTTGGGGTCTATTCTAAAGGGGTATAGACATAAATTGAATAATTGAAGTCTTTTAAATTCTAAAAGTCATTTTAAAGGAGAGTGGAGTATAATTGAGTTACTGAAATGTACAGGTAATAAAAATACAATTTAGTCCACACTCACAGTATTTTTTCCTGTAAAACTTTTAATCAAAATTGGTAATGAAGTATAGTTGAATTGCTCAGCTTTTTCGTGTTTATCTTATGTCAGTCTTTTGATGTGTGAGTCTGTGTGTGTGTGTGTGTAGTACTTACTGAATTTTAAGTCATATACCTTATTAAAGTTACAAGTAGCTTAAATTTTTCCAAACTTTCAGAAACATATTTTCAGCTTCTATTAGAATGCTTTATAAACTTTGTGTTTATGTGAGCCACTATGAATGCATGCATTTTATTGTATATATTTGAGAATTACTTCCTTTTAAACTTCCACTTGTATCATTAACAAGAAAAAATTCATAAAATTGTTTTATTAGTTTAGAGAAGTTTTAAAGGCTGTAATAAAGGAGACTACTTTGACCAGTGTTAGAACAGAAAAACAATCTCCTTTTGGATCAGTTGCTTTTTTGGCTATATTTGTCTAATGACTCTATTAAGGCAAATGAAACAGGCATATTCGTATAAAATAAGAGGTAAGCCTGACTATACGAATTAATTATAAAGTTAGTAAAAAACTGGTAAGTATGTATGACTTAAGGATGTTGAGCTCACTATCCCAAGTTTCAAAATTTGCACTGAAGGTTTTCTTTTCTTATGTCAGGACTTGCAGAGCACTAACCTGGTAGAAGTATGTATGGCACTTACTATCGTCAGCCAGATATTTCCTCGAGAAATGATTCCAGCTGTTCTTCCATTAATAGAAGATAAGCTTCAACATTCTAAGTAAGTAAATTCTTTTTGAATAGGTGTCTGTACTATATGTTTCAAAACAAAACATTTATACTCAAAAATCTGTTGTAACTTTAACTTAATGCAACCAGGGTAGAAGATATTCTTTGATTGCCAGATATAGTGCCATAATCCCCGATAGCATTGTCCTTTATTTTTACGTGGGTTTAGAAAAATGTTACGCAGCTTTCTCAAGTTAAACTGAGACAGAGGCTTGGTGTCAGGAATCCTTGGCTCTCCTCCCACTGGTGCCACTAATCAGCAGTGGTTGTGTTTTTCCCTTGGCTATATGGGGTTGGTTGAAGCTCCTTAGTTCTCACAGGGTTGTTTTGAGGATAAAGTGAAATAATGGAAAACATTTGGAAATGGTTCAAGTGCTATGAAGGCAGAGCTTCAGTGTGCTGGGGATGCTTTTAGGTCAAAACTGCAGTGCTCAAATTCTATTTTATAACAGAATCTATCTAAATAAGCCTTAACTTGTAGTTTTCTGCTAATCTTATTTGTGAGATTTAACTCACTCCTTATCAGCTTGACTTACTTTTTCATCACACTTGGAATTCTTTTGTTTTTGACCAAGCCACTTAACTTTATAATCTTTAAAGCTAGGAAAAAGTTTGCAATCATTTTCCATTTTCTTTTGTGATTACAGTATTTAATTATACATACGTTCTTGATGAAGTTTTTTTGTTACTCATATAGTATTTCCTTATTTCATATGCTTCTCTAAGTCAGTATTTTTAGTGTTCTAAGATTATAAAATGTTTTATGGTTTCTATTCTTTAAGAAATCTTGGACTATTAATCTTCCAGCTAAAATGATAACTTTTACTAAGAATTATAGAATAACTTCATAGGTTTTTTCTGACTTGTTATAATGTTTTCTATCACATCTGTTTAAAACAAATGATGACTATGGACAGTTAATTACTGGAAATAAAATATTAACTTTTCTTAGATAATTATAGGTTAATCTGATCATAGCAGAGCATATTTCTATATAACTTTTCCATCAGCACCACTGTTTTGTGGTAATCATACTTACCGTTTGTATGAAATCCTTCTGAGAACTGAATTTTTTCCCTCTGCTTCCCATTTGCCCTTTTGGTTTTTTCTTTCTTGCTTCCCATCTACTCTAATTTAAAATCCTGGCCTCTCCTGTCTTCTACTAGTTAGTTTAGACTTTTTGAAACTCTACTTCTGCAGTTATGGTCATATCTAATTCCATGCTGTAGAGTAAAGAGCTCAAGAACATGGGACTGAGCTGCAGGTAGGCCAGTCAATGTCCCAAAGAAGGGGTGAGACAGGACTTGGACTTTACTTTTGAATCCCTCGGTGAATTTCATCGTGCCAGATCTAGAGCCCCAGTCCTGGTCTCTTGATGTCTTGTGTTAGTACTACCACTTCAGGCCAGGTCTTGGGATTCCTGAGCCTGTTCAGAGTTTTTATTCTTTCCTCATCTCATTTACGTGCTCTCTCCTAGAGCTAATATTGGCTAACACTCAATAGCAGTGCATTGGGATTTCGTTTATAGTCATCATAGTATTAATACTAACAATAAATCTGTTGTTAATCTACTTTTCTTTCTATGTGAATTGTCCAGCATGGCATAGTTTGCTTAGGAAGATAGTGAATGCTCGTTAATGGAATTTAGCAGAAGCTGAATGACCATTTGTTAGGAATCTTATAAAAGATATTCTTGAGTGCAACACAAAGGACTGATTGCATAATCTTAATTTTGAGATTCTGTGATTTTAGGTAAAAGAAGTATATATTAAGGAATCCTAAAATCAAATACTTCAATTTTGTGACATTTGTTGCTGTTGTAAGTGCTGCCAGCATAGTCTGCAAATATGAGATGTGAAGAAATAGGCTTGAGAGAGAATAACAAGGAGTACACTTCCTGGGAAACTACATTACGAACATAGGATAGCAACTCTTTATTTTTGCATCTTGCGTGCTAGACATTATCTGTTACAAATGGAGTGCAGGACTTAGGTACACTTTCCTCTTTGTTGTAATGAGGTTTTTGAAACATGAACTGGGCAAAGAGAGGAGTAACATCTTTTAATGTGAGTCTTCCCATGCTTTCCTGCCCCCCTAAGGTATTTGGAGTATGATTACCCATGATATAAGAAAAGAAATATGAAAAGCTGGAATGTTAGAGAGACTTTTAATATTAATGAAGAGACTATTTAATATTAATCAGCCGAAATTACCTCTTACTAGTTTAAACTTGCTGTTGATTCTTTTACCAATTTCTGGAGAAATGGTCCTCAAAAATGGAATTAGGGAATTAAGGAATTTATTTATCTTTCTTGTTTGTTTTGGTTTTAAAAGTAATATATACTTGTTACCAAAAAATTCTTAACTACCTGGGCAGCTAAAGTCTCCTGAAGTCTTGCGTCTTAGAGATAACCACTTTTTATAGTTTGGTGGATTAGAATAAAGAAATTAATAATAATAAATGTATAATTCCCTCTTGCTCTTTAGTTTAAGGTAATAGCTGATATTGTGAAATCATCTAGTCCATAATCTTTTCAAGCTAAATGCCCGATGATTCAGATGGTTTGTTTAGATATCATTTTTTATCCTTAGGGAGATTATACGAAGAAAAGCTGTTCTGGCATTATATAAATTCCATCTCATTGCTCCTAATCAAGTGCAGCATATTCATATTAAGTTTCGAAAAGCGCTTTGTGACAGAGATGTTGGGGTCATGGCTGCTTCCTTGCACATATACCTTAGGATGATTAAGGTAAGTTGGAAATTTCACGGGTACTGAGTAGTTACCATTAGAAAAATATAATTATGGAATTAAAAGAATATTTAGATTTTTCAGTAAAATGCTTAACATTTTAAATTTTTATCATTGACTTTTTAAAAAAATTTATTTTATTTTTAAAGATTGGCACCTGAGCTAACAACTGTTACCAGTCTTCTTTTTTTTTCTTTTTTTTCTCCCCAAATCTCCCCAGTAAATAGTTGTATATTTTAGTTGTGGGTCCTTCTAGTTGTGGCATGTGGGACACTGCCTCAACATGGCCTAACTAGCGGTGCCACGTGTGCACCCAGGATCCAAACCCTGGGCTCCCAAAGCAGAGCGCAGGAACTTAACCACTCGGCCAATGGGGCCAGCCCCTATCATGGACTTTTTAATAGTAATTTTTGCAAGTTTTGATAGCATGAGTTATAGGCACATTACAGAATTTCTTTTTTTTTCTTTTTTTTGCTGAGGAAGATTCGCTCTGAGCTAACGTCGGCTGCCAATCTTCCTCTTTTTTTTTGTATGTGAGCTACTGCCACAGCACGGCCACTGACAGACGGACGAGTGGTGTAGGTCTGCATCCGGGAACCCAACCCGGGCCCCTAAAGCAGAGGGCCCTGAACTTAACCACTAGGCCGCGGGGGCTGGCCCTAGTCTTTTTTTTTAATGCCTAGAATTTTTTCATGTTGCTAAAGAAGCATGGAAAATGGTAGTTATGGAAGGCAATTGAAATTTGCAGAGTTGAGGTTTTTTAAGCAATGACTCTCTTTTATACAACTTTATGGGATGCATATAATAGCTTATAGAAATGAGGAGAGCCAGGGGAGGTTGTGCAAAGTATAGACTACAGTGTTGACTCCATACATTGATACTGTGTCAGATGAGGAAGGAGAGTTGAATGGTATGGTAAAAAAATTTTTCTAAATGATGATATGGGTTTATATGAATTCAGCCCCAGTGTATTGCCTGAAAGCCTTTGTCTCTGAAAGTATGTATTTGTGAGAGCTTTCCTGAGTACCTTGTAATGAAATGGAACATGCTATTGAAGTCAATTTAAAATTACAGAACTGAAGGTTGTCTTCACTTTTACACATTGTGTTCCAAAATGGTATGTTATAAATAGATATTTGATGTTAAATCTTTTCCTCTAACATTTACTAAACTTTGAAAGAGCTATTAGTTCCCTTCCAAAAAATTTGTCCTTGATACGTAATAAAAATTACAATGAAGAATCTAATGTTCGTTTTGAGGAATGTGTATTTAATTTCCCCAATCTAAGAGATTAGTCAGATAGATAATCAAGACACACCCATTCAGAATCATAAAATATGTTTAAATACTGTAGGGTTGATTAATTTTTAATAAGCAGGCTCACTGATTTTGGGGGGTTTGAATGTTTGAGTAGTCTTGGCTGTGCTCTTCCACCCAGAACACATTTAGCTCATTTACACGAGAAGTCTTGCAGACAAAGTACAGAGATTGCAAACAGGCTTTGAGTTTCATCAAAAGGAGAGATTGTTACTGCCCTTTTTTCAGCATGCTAGTTCTTTTCACTTTTTGCTTTAATTGCTGATGTTAGCTATTAAAGGTTCTATCTAAGATGCAATTATAAGAACTTTTGCAATGTGGTTAAACTGTGTGTGGGGACAAGTAGGCAGCGTTGGAAGCTTTTTGAAGGATGATTCAGCTTTGGATCTGGTAGCCGGAGGAGTTCTTACTTCTAAGTGAGCATGTATCAAATTAGAGTCTATATGGCATTTCAATCAGCTCAATTTTACATTTGTTAAGACTTTTATTAACAGAAAGTTTTTTGTTTTGTTTTATTTTGTTTCATTTTTTTGGATGTAGGAGAATTCATCTGGTTATAAAGACTTGACTGGGAGTTTTGTAACAATTTTGAAGCAAGTAGTTGGCGGAAAGCTCCCGGTAGATTTCAATTACCACAGTGTGCCAGCGCCGTGGTTACAAATTCAGCTCTTGAGAATCCTAGGACTTCTAGGAAAAGACGATCAAAGGTAAACTATTGTAAGTAAGTTTGACAGCCTTAGGCTTTAGTCACTTAGAGGGTTTATGATAAGCCAGATTCTCCCAGTGCTTAATTGGCGTAACAGTGATAAACAAACTGCTGTAAGAAGTATATAAGTTCAGGTTGCTGGGATAATCCTGGCTTGCTCTTTATTTAAATCCTACTCAGAGTGAAAGGTACGGCTGAAGTTCCATGTCTTCCTGAAGCTTTCTTAATCATTCGAGTTTAGGAGTTGGGAAACTTTTTCTGTAAAGGACCAGATAATAAATATTTTAGGCTTTGTGGGGTATGGGTTGTCCTTTTCAGCCATTGAGCTCTGCTCTTGTATAGCTGAAAAGCAGCCATAGACAATATGTAAATGAATGAGCACCCTTGTGTTCCCAAAAAACCTTTTATGGACATTAAAACTTAAATGTCGTATAATCTTTATGTGACCTGAAATATTATTATTTTGATTGTTTTTCCAATTATTTAAAAATGTAAAAACCATTCTTAGCCTCCAGCCATGCAAAAACAGACATCTGGCCAGATTAGGCCTGTGGACTAGAGTTTGCTGACCCTTGCTCTAGTTGGGTATGAGCATTTCACCTTCTTAATTCTTTTGTCTAAATTACTCTTTTAGCCAGTAATTTATATTAAACTTTTTATGGACATCTTTCCAATTATATATATTTTTTGTAACTTTTTATTTTGCCATAGTTTTTCAAACTTACAGAAAAGTTCCAAGAATAGTACAAGGAGCTCTCTTCTACCCTCTATCTAGATTCCTCAATTATTTGCATTTACTTTATCGTTCTTTCTCTCTCTGTATGTGCATGGGTGCACACATATTATTTTTATTTTTAAATTTTTTTCTGAACTATTTCAGAGCAAGTCCAACTAGATTTTAGTTCCCTTGAGACAAGGACCATGCTTGAGTCCCTGATGTGTTTCTGTTTTAAGAAAATATTTGCTAATCAGTGTTCTTATTTTATGAGATATGGTTCTCTTTTATGCAGTAGGGTACATTTTTATGCAGATTCTTTAGCCTAGCTTTATGAAGGGAGTGTCCTCTAGGCTGTTGTTCCTAGTAATGCCTTTTGTGTTATGTCAGCATCCATCTGCCTTTGAGCTCCTGGTGAGCACTAACTGGGCTGTATCATTCTTGTTGTTGCTTTTTCTGTGTTTATGAATCTAAACCCTGATTGAAACCTAGGATGAGAATCTGGAGGTCATGGAGCAGACACACCCATTAGAAATGTTTGTCCTAATTATTTTATATAACCCAACCTATCCCAGTGTGGAGCTCTAGTTGGACTTCACTGGAATTCTATTTTAAAACCATGAATTTTATGGTAATACATCCAAACCTCAGTGGTCTAAAAAGATTTAATGCCATTATATACTGTCAGGAAGTAACTTCAGAGGAATTTAATGAGTTTACTAAATTCATTAACCCATTACCTTCCTTTCTTCTTTCCTTCATGGATGAATTTGGAGAATACATACAAAGATGAATAAGAGAGTGCTTTGCTAACCTTCAAAGAGCTCAGCCAAATAGAAATTAGGCTCAATTAAATGAATAAAGAGTGGAACTCTTTTATAACGTTGTAGAATATTAGAAAGTTTTCTCCTTTGTTGTCCCAACTGTAGTGAGATTTGGTGTTAACATAAATTTTATATTTCTTAAGACATTTAGCTCAATGTGGCAAAGTAAAAATCTTGTTATTTTGTAACAGGATTCTAATGTATTTAATTGAAAGAATTAATGGACTGGAAAAGTCTTATATTTATGTCTTTTATAACTATTGTTTGAATATTTTCTTGTGTTTTATAGCATTTTGTTTTTTAGGTTATTAACATTTAACTCGATCACGTCTGCAAATGTTTACACATTTCATGTGGTTAATTATGACTGTTATGCCAGACATTGGCTTTTAAAGTTGAGAAGCCAGACTGTAATCTAGGTGTAGTGTCACAAAATTTTTTGGGGAGGATTCGTAATGTTTGTGTTCGTTATTGTTTGTGTAAGAAATGCTTACACAGTAAAGAGGGATTTTAGACTATGGCTCTGGATTCTCACTGGATATTTATACTTCAGTGAAGATAAAGTAAAAGTACATGCAGTTCAAATTGGATTTTATAGCTCTATGTTTGGAATAAAGAAATTTTCTGAAAAAGATATAACATATATGATATGTAATTTGTATAGCTCCAGATTGTTTTGATCTTTTGTTTGTTTTATAGTGTGGTTTCTCTACAAAACAACTGTGTATTCGGTGTTGATGGTAGTTTTTCTATTAGTGCTTTTTGAAAATATATAAAAATATCAGCCGAGAAGCCCTAGTTTCCATATTGGCCTCTTGGAGAGGACTTTTCTAGGTTTGGAGGCAAAGTCCTAGGGCTCTATAAAGCACTGCATTTTCTTACAGTATCTGCCTCAACCCGGTTACGGTAACTAAGCAGTGACCATAAAGACATAGGAATGGTACAAATCTGTTAATTCCACAAAATATAATTTCTTTGTCTTTAACATAGATGAAAGTTAAAGTTTTCTTTCTGAAGAACCTAGTGCTACTCAAAGACTAGTATTTGAATATATTTTAAAACTATGTGATTAAAATACAGATAATATACTGTCTGGAATAATCTGGATATGTGAGGTATTACTATAGTAACTTAAAATAGATAGAATGTTTTATTATAAAAGATAATGTATTCAACCAAACAAAAACCTGATTTGTAAACTAGGTACAGGTTGAGGAAAGAGTTGATTGACTTGTGTATATCTCTTCATTGACTAGTCGACTTTGATAAAGCAGGAAGTTAAACTCAGGAAAAAAGAGTAAATGGAATCTTTAAGAAGTGAAATTCCCATAACTTTATAAAATGAATTTCTTTCACTTCTTTTCTGTAGATCCTCAGTTTAAAGAGAGAGAAGTTTGAAAAACTATGTTTTATTGGGTTATAATACTGTAATTCTACTGCAAATAAAATATCTTTTAAACAGGACAAGTGAATTAATGTATGATGTTCTTGATGAATCCTTACGAAGAGCTGAATTAAATCACAATATCACATATGGTAGGTAATACTCTAATGAGTAACAATGTTTTTCAGTATTATAGCTAAATCTGTGTTAGAATACTATAAAGTTCAATAAGACTTTATATGTTAATTTTTAAGGTGGTTCTTTGGGTTATTTTTCAGTGGAAGCATTGAATAACTAATAGAAATAATTTGAAATTATGACATTGTTTTGAATGTTGACCTAAGTTCATTATTATAATTCTCTCTCTTTTTTTTAAAGACTTTATTTTTTAAGAGAAATTGTTTCTTTATTGAAAACATTCATCAAGCATCTAATTGACTGTGAAGGTAACCTGGTAGATCTGTTCCATATTTAAGAGACAGTTCTTAAATAAATCAATCTGGTCAACTAGTCATGAGATATTTCTGAAATTTCTCGTTTTTGTCAGGCCCTGTGCAAGATGCTTGGAATACAGCAGTGAATGAAACAGTATTATCACTGAGCTCACTGTCTATATAGATGGAAAAGGACAGGTGCTGTAAAGTGTTATAGAGGAAGAGTACAGTGTGCCGTGGGAGAATATAGCAGCTAGTCTTAGGTGTGGGGGAGAACAAGGAAAGTTCTTCTGAAAAAGTGATATGTAAGAAGACAATGGAAGGATGAGTAGGATATAGATAAGGATATATAGGTGTGGAATAATAACATACTATTTGTGAAAAGACAGTAGCTATTTATGTTATAT